>NC_133312.1:4015247-4101663 GCF_012295235.1 Primulina huaijiensis | reverse complement strand
CCTAGGAAACTTCCCATGGGGTCACCCATTCCAGAATTGTCCCAAATCAAGCACACTTAACTTTGGAGTTCTTATGTGATGAGCTACCAAAAAGAAGATGCACCTTCTTGATATGAGTAGTACCAATCAAATCTTTTAATCCCTCCTCAACTGCACATTCTCATACCTGAATAGTTTTGGAATCCCTCTCCTTCCAATTTAAGATCGGTTTATTCATATTTCCTCCGCCTAGAAGCATGTCAAGAGCTGCTCATTGTCTGTGCAACCTTATGGCACCGACGATCAGTCCCCGCCATCTTCGGCCTCAGGCCTCACATGCCCACCAGCTTCCGCTTGGTTCGTCCTTGAACCAAACATCATACTAGGAGAGGTCCGCTCTGATACTAACTGTAACATCACAGATTCGACCACTGTCCTCACTGTACCAAAACGAGTCTTTTCAGCGTGCTTATATCCTCACTCACACACACCTTAGGAAACTTCCCAGGGGGTCACCCATCCCAGAATTGCCCCAAGTCAAGCTCGCTTAATTTTGGAGTTCTTATGTGATGAGCTACCGAAAAGAAGACGCACCTTCTTGATATGAATAGTACCAATCAAATCTTTTAAGTACTCCTCAACTGCACAGTCTAATACCTGAACAGTTTTGAAATCTCTCTCCTTCAAGTGTAAGATTGTTCATTCATGTTCCTTCCGTCTAGAAGCCTGCCAGGAGCCGCTCATTGTCTGTGCAACCTCGTGGCACCGGCGATTACCCCGCCCTCTTCGGCCGGGGGCCTCACAGAAGGTGTGAAGCACTCAGAGAGTTCTGAGCCCTATCACCCATTCCAGGCATGAGTAAGTNGTGAAGCACATTTAACTTTGGAGTTCTTATGTGATGAGCTACCAAAAAGAAGATGCACCTTCTTGATATGAGTAGCACCAATCAAATCTTTTAAGGCCTCCTCAACTGCACATTCTCATACCTGAACAGTTTTGAAATCCCTCTCCTTCCAATGTAAGATCGGTTTATTCATATTTCCTCCGCCTAGAAGCATGTCAGGAGCCGCTCATTGTCTGTGCAACCTTATGGCACCGACGATCAGCCCCCGCCATCTTCGGCCTCAGGCCTCACATGCCCACCAGCTTCCGCTTGGTTCGTCCTTGAACCAAACATCATACTAGGAGATGTCCGCTCTGATACTAACTGCAACATCCCAGATTCGACCACTGTCCTCACTGTACCAAAACGAGTCTTTTCAGCGTGCTTATATCCTCACTCACACACACCCTAGGAAACTTCCTAGGGGGTCACCCATCCCAGAATTGCCCCAAGTCAAGCTCGCTTAACTTTGGAGTTCTTATGTGATGAGCTACCGAAAAAAAGACGCACCTTCTTGATATGAGTAGTACCAATCAAATCTTTTAAGCATTCCTCAACTGCACAGTCTAATACCTGAACAGTTTTGAAATCTCTCTCCTTCAAGTGTAAGATTGTTAATTCATGTTCTCTCCGTCTAGAAGCCTGCTAGGAGCCGCTCATTGTCCGTGCAACCTCGTGGCACCGGCGATTACCCCCCGCCCTCTTCGGCCCGGGGCCTCACAGAAGGTGTGAAGCCCTCAGAGAGTTCTGAGCCCTATCACCCATTCCAGGCATGAGTAAGTCAAACCCTGAGCACAGACTCGACGTCTCCCCAATTTCTTCCCCCAATGAGAATCTAAATAAAAGCCACAAACCTCGTACCAAGGGAGCCCAATTGTCCTTAGCGGAGCCTCTTAAAATTTAATTTTGCAGAGTCTTCGAGCCTTGGGAGAATCCTGGTCGGAGCTCGAGGAATTTCTGGAATATGGGAGGACATCACCGCATTTCGCTAACTTTCGAACTATCATTGGGTCAGGACTAGACATTTTGGAAAAGAAATAACTTATTAAGAAGTTTAGGAGAAAAGAGGATAAAAACCGAGAACAGAAGTCTGGTTGAGAATCGATAAGAAATTTGGCAGAGTAACGTAACGATAAAAAAACAAAGTGAAAATGATGGGGGGATGACCATCTATTTATGAGAAATGGCGAATGAAGAAAACAGTTGGATCGTGATTCATCTTACGGTCCAGAACGAGACAAGAATCCGACCAGCCGCCTCTAAAACTAAAACAACGCGAAATCTCGACCGTCCATTTTTTTTATCAACAATGAAGAATAAAGGACATGCAAATTGAACTCTCAAACGTTTGTTTTTACGAACCAAAATCCAAATAATACAACCATTTTCAAAATCGAAACAATCAAACCAAAATAAATAAATAGTATTCTTAAAAAAATAAAAAAATAAAAAGTCTAAAATACTTGAACTAATGGAACAAAGCAAATCGAAATATTATATATACCTAAATTTCTTTTGAACTAATGGAACAAACCAAATCGAAATATTATATATACCTAAATTTCTTTAAGTTTAGCTGGTTTTATTTTTTTTAAAAATATATTATTAATAGGGTGTGATTATTGATTTTAATTTCTCAGTAACTTCATAAAAAAAAATTATTAAGTGTGTGAAAAGGCCGTATTTTAGTCTTAGGAACGTTTATGTGATTTTGATATTTTATTTTATTAAATTTCAACTTTGATTTGCTATCTTTACTGTTTTAACAATTTTAATCATTTCTCGTGGCATGTATGAAAGACTTATTTACTGTCTCTAAATGACGTTGACGTGTAAATGCAATATCAGGATTTTGAATGAAAAATAATTAAAATTATAAAAAATTTAAAACTATACAAAAAGACAAAATGACTAAAAAAATATATAAGACAAATATTGCACTTTTCATTGTTAATATACCCATGTTTTGTATATTATTATTATATACATTTTCATTTTTTTGTCCATTTAAAACATGAAATGAAACTACGCCACACATAATTAATGAATCTTTCGTGATATACTTGTACGGATGGGCCACTAAATTATCTAATGCATACAAAATATGAATTTGTAAGAGTCCCTACGCCTAACTTCAAAACCCGTCTCTATAATTTTTTGACGAGTAATATTTTATGAGACGTTCTCGTATATATTTATATATGAGACGAGTTAATTATGTTTATATTTACAATAAAAATTAATATTTTTGGCATAAAATAATAATTTTTTTGTATATAACTTAAATAGAATATTTGTCTCATAAAATTGATCCGATCGTCTCACAAGTTTTTGTGTTTTTTAATTTATTAGTAGTTCATCGTTTAATTCAATTTCCCATTACGAATTCTCGATCAAAAGTTATTTGACTGAAATATCACCAAAGCTTTATATTTCCTAACAAAGACAAAATGGGCAAGATTATTTTATTATAAATAGATTTTTATATCAATAAATATTTTTTCCTCTTATGAAAATATATTATTGGCAATTTCATTTCAATGATTTATGTTAGTATATTATTATTTTTTTAATAGTGTCCACTGAATATTACATCACTGATCCTATAATTACTGACATTTTTTTCTTTCTTTATCCGAACAATTTATTTTTTATATCACTCTACATGTGCGACTTGTCAACAGGAGAATAACAAAGAAATAGATTATTAACGAAACATAATATTTTATATGCAATCAATCTCGATGATAATTTTTTTTAAAAAAAAGAAAGTACATGGATTGGGTTTATGCGTTGTTAGATTCTGTTCGTATACTTCGTTTGAAATCTGTTTTACCATATTTTAATTCACTGAAGCTTGAGGATAATGTATGGAAACCCCCTCATCCTTTTCAATTCAAATTAGATTTTGATGCAAGCTATGATTCAGATAATCAACATTTCGGTGTTGCTGTCATAATTAGAAACTCACTTGGCTAAGTTGGCGGCGTAAAAGCTCTCTTTATTCGTGACCTGGGTTGTGTTCTTGCTGTTGAGCTCTTGGTGTTACGTTGTGGGATGGAATTCTGTTTGGTCATTGACATCTCTAATGTTTGTATTTTCTCATATTCTTCCGAGGCGGTTCGATTAGCTCTTAATCCAGATGAGGAGTTTGGTCCAGTAGGAATTCTAGCCTTGTATGTTAATTTTTTGCTTTTGGACAATAACTTTATTTCCATTAAGCACAATTATCGATCGGCCAACTGTGTGGCTCATTTTCTAGTTCGCAGAGCTTTAAATGTTTCTCTGGATTTCCAATGGCTAGATGAAAATATTCCATCTTGGCTTTCTTGTGTTGTTTTTCGGGATCTCTCGGATTGATTTTATTTTATTTTTTTAATAGTTAAAAAAAACTACATCACTCGTGAAACGATTTCATATATTTTTATATGTGAGATGAGTTGACTAAATTCATAATTATCATAAAAAATAATATATTTGACATAAATATTTTTTATGAGTTAAATTGAAAAAAAAAAAAATTCATCCCACAAAAATAATCTCGGACACATCATGTGCTCTTTCTTAAAGTCTATCACATCAGTGATTTAATTAATCTGAAAACTTTATAGCAGAAAATTGACGTGTTCTCACATTTTTAACTGTTCAATGATTGCAGGATAACTTTCATAAAATTTAATTTATACTATCAAAAAAAAAAGAAAAAGAAAAAAGATCTACTAACTTAAACAGTTAAATAAAAAATGGTAATAATATATTTTAACTAATGGAAAGACTAATAAGCATGTAGCTTTGATCTATTTATAACAATATTATTTTCCCAAAATTTTTGGTTAAAACCTAAATATTTTTTTTAGCAAATAAAAATTATTAATTTATTTTTGAAAATTTTATATTGTTAATCACTAACTAGAAGGGAATATAACAGTTATTAAGTTTATTGAAAAGCATATTTTTTTAATTAAAATACAAAATAATATAATTTCTTCTTTGAATTTTATATCGAAAATTGATCAATTAAAATAAGAAAAATTAAAACGTTGATTTAATGTTGTGAAATGTAAACCCCATGAAAATGATAATACGGAAGTACCATTTAGAATTAAAGATAAGATAATAATGTGAAGATAAATAATATAATGTAATAAGGAAAAAAATAAAAAATATAGTTAATATGATATTTGATTGATTTGATTGATTAAATTTAAAATAAGATGATAAATTATCGTCTTATCTTTTTAATAATATTATTTATTAAATATAATATTGCTAATGTGCAACTTCAAACGTTGTCTTACTTAGGAGTGATACACCACACCCAAAATTAATATATATCAGTATACCGAAATTTTCGAAATGTATAATTAGCATATTGATTATATCGAAATGTTATGATATAACGAGATTTCGATATGATATCGATATATATAGTTATATATCCAAACTTTTGACGTGTTTATTTATATGTTCACTTTTGAAGTAATATTCACATATTATATGTATAATTTTATCGTATCTTACCACGTTAACATTAACAGAATAAATGATCATCATCATATCAATTAAAAATGTGATAAATAAATAAATAAATAAATATGTATAATATTTAAAATTCCTGAATGACCCCCCTTGATTTTTCCTATGTTAGTGTCAGTATACTATTATTTTGGCGGCAAGGAAACCCAAAATTGCAAGTAGATGTGAGGAAGATTAATATATTATATTTCCACCCACAAGGCTGCCAGGTGTTACTGATGAGAGAATACTTTCTACAAAAAGAAAGGTATACTTTTGTAATTTACACACAGTTCAAGGAGGTTTCTGTAGTTTATAAGAGTTATTATCTTTCAATCGGATCCCCCCACCCCCCCAATCATGCATGTTACGATTACATACAAAAGCCACGGACTAGGATCCAGGATCCTCCTGCGTATGATTGAGAATATCTCCTTCTCTCTCTCACACACACAAACACACATCTACGTGCGTATGTATGTGTATGCATAGGTCGTTTGATCGTGGCGGTGATTATTGATTCGAGACGAGATTTGGGCCAATCTGCTGAATTTACTCGACTCGGCTCGGCTCCGTATAGACGGGGAATCATTTCCTCGAGAATATTCGTTCGTTGATGCTCGTCCAGTTCCCGCCCGGTTCTAGCTGTGAGATTTTCAGGTATGGCCTACCATTTCTGTTTTTTTTTTTTTATTATTATTATTGTCTTCGTGTGTGTGTATTTTATTGATTTATTGAAATTGAAATTTGTTATGTTCTGATAATGATGATTTTAATATACTTGGTGGTTTTCATTTTGTAGGAGCTTAATGTGACTTTATTTCGGAAAATCTAATATTTTTTGTGATGTGATGGCAGGGAGGGGACTTTTCAGAGTCTCAGGAGGGAAATTTTTTTTTTTTTGGTGTGGAGAAGGCGTACTTGATTTGCTGACACGTTTTTGTTCAAAGGAATTTGGTACGTGACATTTTGCAATACAAATCGGCAAAATCATATTTTTCCCCCCTGGATTCTTCGGTTGTTTTGCTTTCTGTGAAAAGGTCTTTGTGAGCTGTGAAGTGGTGGGCCTAACAATTGAGGAAATTGATTAAAAAATAGCTTTTTGAAGTCTCGGTTTGATTGTTAAATCCTGGAATAAAGGTTACGTTTTTCCATACTTGGATTTGTTTCAGTTTAGCTCTTGCGAATCTGAAAGGGCTACGCCTGTTCGTTGCCGATATATAGGTGTGACTACTGTATTCTTTATCTTGGAAAAGCTTTTTGTTAGAAGTTAACCAGCTGAGCATATTCATCTTGAATTACATTAGCAAAATGGTTTACCGTTGCGATCTCTGAGGTTCAGATTTGAGAAAGAGGTCTGGTGGTAGTTTTGCATGGTTATTGCTGTAATACATATGGAGGATTCACATTAGCCTGGGTGGAATATAATCTCACTTTATACATCGAGATTTAATTAATGATGGAATGGTGTCAAATTTAGTCAACATTAAAACAACACAACTGCTGGCGAGGTTTTACATGGGGAGCAAACATATTATTTGTATCTGTGATGATTAGAAGGTTCATATCATAAGATCATTTACTGGTTCATTTTATTTTTTAGTAAAACAAGCTATTTAGAGAAGTTTCTTTGGTAGCAACTGCGGCAGATGCGACATTCTTGCTGGTGAAACACATCCTTATTCTAGCCATTGGACATTTGAATTATGACTATCTATCAAAATTTTCCAAATTTATCTGGTGATTTTATTGCATTATATTCCTATTTCATTTTTTTTTTGTTTTGAACAGAGAAATGGTTGCATTCGGCAAAAAGTTGAAGGAAAGACAAATTCCAGAATGGCAAGGGTATGCATGATATATTTAATTTGATTTGGATTCAATTTCTGTTAGTTTTACAGTGATGGTCTATGATAACATTGTTGCATGATTTCAATTCATCAAAAAAATGAGAGCGCTCCAACTCCCAAAATAAAAAAGAAATAAGAGTGTTTGGGAATATGAGCCGTTAAACCAGTGTAGTTTACACCAACCAAGTGCTTATTGCATTATTAAACACATGGGTGTGCTCGACGGAGAGACATGTAGATATTTCTACCTTGATTTTTTTAGTGCATTTTAAGGTAACTTTCACGGACAATTGCAAACTTATTTTAGAAGAATGGCTAGATTAAAACCTGTGTGAGGGTAGAACCATGTGAAGTTAGAGAGGATCTGAAATTACAAGATAGCTCATAACATTGACAATATTGTTTTGATTCTGTCTTTGTGCGTACGGTTTTAGAAAAATATGGTATCCTGCAGATACTACATCAACTACAAATTGATGAAGAAAAAAGTGAAGCAGTATGCTAATCAGATTGAAGCTGGAGCACTGGATCGTCGTCATGTCCTCAAGGATTTCTCAAGGATGTTGGATAAACAGGTTAAAATGCATGCAAATCAGCCGCACTCGTGTAGGCCATTTTCTCATCAAGCTCCAGATATAAGTTCTCATCACTGTTTTGCTCATCAAACTCCAGATATCAAAGTTTTCATTTATATGTTATATTATTCACCATGTTTTAAGAAAGATGGCTTCAACTTCTTCACGTGTTTCCGTTTCCCAATTTTTGTCTGAAAAGCAATGTTAAAATTTTTAATTGATGAACTCCAGGTGAAATGACTTTAAATAATCTTTAGTAATATTGGCCCAGAGTAAGCCAAGCCAAGCATTTTAACTAATATGCATACTTGGTGGAAATACTGTAATTTTCCGTCAACAGTCACAAATAAGTTTTCTTTGCTCTAGTTTTGATAACGAGGCTCTCATAATTTTTTATTTTTATTTTTTGCAGATTGAAACTATCGTTCTCTTTATGTTGGAACAGCAAGGCCTCCTTGCAACCAGGATAGCCCAGCTTAATAAGCAACAAGATGCTATTCAGGATGAGCCCGACATATCCAAAATATCTGAGTTGCGTGAAGCATATAGGGCAGTGGCGCAACAACTTCTAAAGCTTCTATTCTTTGTTGAAATGAATGCCATTGGTCTGAGGAAGATACTCAAGAAATTTGATAAGAGATTTGGATACAAATTCACTGATTATTATGTGAAAACTCGTGCTAATCACCCGTATTCCCAGCTGCAGGGAATATTCAAGCATGTGGTAATATGCTGAAGGGAATAGTCACCCTGCTTCCATGTTTCTGTACTAGTCAAACAATGTCGTTACTATATATATGTTAAATGGACCGTAAAGTATCAATAAATTATTATCTTGATGAAACTTAGCGATGCATTTACCTAGATTTGACCGCTGATATCAGGGATTTGGAGCTGTTGTTGGAGCTATTTCTCGTAATCTTGCAGATCTCCAGGACCGCCAAGGAAGCTATTTATCAATTTACGACCAGCCTCCACTTTCTCTTGAGGTACAGACACCTTTGTCTTTCAGTTGACATTCCTTGATTTAGTGCATCTCGTATCTGCAGCTATTTATTTTTTTGAAAGTTTTCTGGTCTGTGCATATTCATTGAGGATTGATTTGCAGGATCCCGTAGTTGATTTACTGCAATCAGCTGTTGACAGATTAACCAACTCAACGAATCTCCTCAACTTTTTGGGTCAACATGCATTGATTATTCATGAAGACTTGCCCTCTCCTGCTGAAGAACATATAGATGATCAGAAATACCATTTCATTTCACTTCTTCTGAATCTGGTGAACACATTTCTTTACATGGTTAATACATATATTATTGTTCCAACAGCAGATGACTACTCTATGAGCCTTGGAGCGGCTGCGACTGTCTGCGGTATTGTGATTGGGTCAATGGCAGTTGCACAGATATTTTCTTCCGTGTATTTCAGTGCTTGGTCTAATAAGTCATACTTCAGACCCTTGATATTTAGCAGCATAGTCCTTTTTGTGGGAAATTTGATGTATGCATTGGCTTATGATCTCAATTCAATTTCAGTGCTTTTGCTTGGTCGACTATTTTGTGGGTATGCAACAGCCTCTCTCTCTGATTGTGATTTATTTTTCTGTTCTCTGGTGTGTGCGCATGTTTCATTTTCATGTGTTGATATTATATGGCAAACCTATTTGAGTGTTAGTCCTTTGATACCTGATGCGGACCATTTTCACTGGATATTATCTACAATCTACCTGCTTGTAATGTAAATCATTATCCATTATCAGATTATTAGTTCTATTTTGTGAAATATTGTTGTTGAACCAATCAATTCTTTTTATTTCCGTTCTTTTCTGTTTTTACAAGTGCTTCGTTCCAAATGAGTTATATTTTTTGTTTTGAATCCTCTTCCTTCATGTCGCTAGCTTTTTAAGTATCGATCATATATGAAACAGAGAATGAAAATAGAATATTGAAAGTTCCAATTTAGGCAATTCAGACCATACGAATGATGGTGGCGCATTCTGTCCTGATATGCTCACTCATCTGATCAGGAATTTTACATTTTAATTTTCATTCATGTACAGTCATGCATACATCTGAATACATGCACTGAATGGTAAGTGAGTGATTGATTTGGATATGATCTCAAGATGGCTTCCCTCGTTTCACGATTTTGCAGTTTAGGTTCTGCCAGGGCCGTTAATCGCCGCTACATAAGTGATTGTGTACCGATTAGAATTCGCATGCAGGCTTCAGCAGCTTTTGTTAGTGCTAGTGCTCTAGGAATGGCATGTGGCCCTGCACTCGCTGGTTTGCTCCAAACTAACTTCAAGATTTATGGAATCACATTTAATCAAGACACTTTACCTGGTTGGGTAATGGCCGTGGGTTGGTTGATGTATTTGATATGGCTGTGGATCTCATTCAGTGAACCTGCTCATGAGACTGAAACCAATGAAGACCGACAAGAATCTAGTGCTGGTATTGTTTCCTTAATATCTCTCTGTTCATACCATGTCTTTTGTCAGTTAACGTGATAACTAGTTTTTTGGCACCCGATAAAACAGATGATTAACATCAATAATCAAGATGTACTGTTTAATCTTGAAGCCTATGTTTGTCTGCATCATTATTCATTAACCAAAGAAGAGTTAAATTATCATCTTACAATTGCTAACTTTTGAATTTAGCCATCTTATCCACTTCATATAGATGGAGTCCATTGTAACGGATTGGTTGATAGACATGTATACAATATGAGGATTGATTTTGTGTTGATAGGTTGTACATACATTTGGGCTTATTCATTAAACCAAATCTTGCAAGTATGTTATCTTGCAACAGTGGCACCATGCCCTTCAAGAATGATGAAGCGGAAGAGACGTGTTGTCACCGTGATCGTTGCTGATTGCAAGGCTCATATATTACTATAACTTTAATTGCTAGCCAAAACAATAATTTAAACAGTATTTCTCAATTCTATCTTCTCAAAAATTTCTTAAGTGTCGTTTTGAAGTTTATATGGAACAGACCAAAAGCAAAAATAGTTCAGAGCTCTCAACCAGATGAAGACCCGAGGTCTAATCACTTAAGCTGAACATACATATACAAACAGAACAAAAAAGTGGAACAGAATAATCAAGTGGAAGCAAAATTTTAACTTAACGGAATAACTGAATTCTTTTTGTTGGAGAATAAGCTTAAACACGTTGCATGAAAATTCTTATCAAAATCTGATTCTTCTTCATGGTTTAAATATTATCGCAATGAATTACCTTCAAATTGTTTTAAACTTTGAAAAGCGCTGAGGTTGTGTTTGAATGAGAGAGTATGATTTGGAAGAAAGGATCTGATTTGTGATTGGATTTCAAATGACTCCCATCTTGGGTGTATTTCAAATATTTCTTAATTACTATTGCATCTACATGTATTAGCAAGAGATGGATTTAAAATCCACCTAACATAAATTCATCTAAACAATCACCCAACATAAATTCATCCAAACAATTAAATAAATTTAAAATTCATGAATTTGAATTTCATAGATTCAAATGCCTACATTCAAGAACGTGAGCATAAATTTTCTGAGTTAGATCCAACTTCCACTTCCTGACTCCTTACCTCCCAAGCTGTCCTCTACTCTTATTTTTCCCGAGCTTCCCTCTAGGCCCATCCTTCTGACTCCTTATCTGAAGCACTCAAAACCTGTTTCAGGGCAAAAGGAAGTTGCCAACTCAATCATCATGCATAATATTAGAAACAGTTCAATATTGGCAGAAAACATAATCCGGAATATAACAAGAAACATTTAATAGAATTTTAAACAGTATAGAGCCTAATCAGAATCCGAACAAAGCATGTATCATACTAAGCTTGTCGCTTCCGAATATTTTGTTATCTCACAGATGATAGCATCATGAATACTCATCTTAAAGAATGCTAGATAACAGGGTAGAATAGTGATCCAGGTACAGAATCACACATACTTTGCTACTTATGAGGCTGAATTGTGATCATAGTTCAATCCAAACTCCTTAGTTCTAGATGCAGAGTCCTAGAAAAATTTGAAAGGAATTATACACTGATTAGAATATTAGAATAAAATTCCTTTATTTCAAGGAAGAAAATCCAGCCTACAAGAATTTCTTTATCAAAAGAATTTGAATTTTGTTTTCTAATTACCTACAAAAATCTGATTATGTAGAGTCTCTGCCGATGTTGATCATGTGATCTGATTTCCTTTTTTTCTTTTGTGTGCCTCTGCCTCTTTGTGATCTTGATTGGTAATCTTTGTTTCTACTGGTTAGCTAAATCTTATCTGCTTTCTTTGTGTCTACCTTTTGTCTTAATTTCATGATGATACCATGGTGTGAAAGGAAAAAAGATGAATTTTGTAAGTACATAATCTTAAATTCTACGAGTAGTTAGGGTACTTAGATCTACTTCATTTAATATAATTCTTGTATAATTATTAATATATAATATGCTCTCAAATTTCAGATTGAGAAAATTATTCATCTTATATCTCTCTAAAATATGCGTTTTAATTGTATGTTCAGTTTGTATATTTAGAAATAAGTTTCTCGAGTTTATGTTCATTTCAGAACCAAATAATGATACTTGGTGACCTGATATTTTGTGTTTAGTAGAAGAGCATGATAAGGTTGAAAAAGGTCTTGCACAACCACTACTTTTAGCATCAGTTGAAAATGAAGATGATGACGGAGATGTAGAATGTGACGTGAGTGAAAAGTCTTCAGAGGAATCTCGTCAACCAGCCAATTCGCTGGTAGCTGCCTATCGGTTGCTTACACCTTCTGTAAAGGTAATGCGCTTACTTTTGAGAGTGTGATAGTTTGAAAAGTGTGAAGCCTATTTTCAGCCTTTACATGAGTGTAATTATACATTAAAAGATGTAATTTGTTTTCACGTATAGCAGTTGCTTTATTTTTCAACACGTCAAGAAGAAAATATTTATGAGTGAGGTTTGTTTGGGTAAAGATTAATGGACCGAGTGTGATGATGGATTGAGAAGAATACCGTAGCCAGTTTAAAGATAATCTGAAGTCCAAGTTAGACTTTCTTTGGTACTTTGTGGTGGACGCTGGACATACAAACTGTGGTGGATGTCATCTTTTAGCTACCTGTTCTTTTTCTCCATTTTCAGAGTTTTACGGACAAATTCCAGATATATTTTGGAATTTGGCCGCATAGTAATAAAAAGGCTAGCATCGATGTTAGAAGTGATGATTTGGGTTGTTTATGCGTTTTCCTATACATGTTCATCACAAAGGTGCTCTGTTATGACATGAAGAAAGAATCAGGATGACGGAAAACTGGACCAACTTATGTGTAGTTTTATTGGGCTAACACTACATCATGTAAATTGACGATGCCGCTAGGTATTATCAAGATAGAGCAACAGAAATTTCAAAGCATTGCATAGTAATGTTTCCACTTGTGGATCTAAGGTTTCTTCCTGAGGTCAACCATACATGTTGATTCAATTTTAATAGAATTAAATGTTTTTATGTTGGTCAGCATTTACCGAAAATTACTTTAAATAAATACACGTAGGTACTGTCATTTGCAATGAAGGCTAAGCGAACAAAAGAACACGTTTTATTCAGATCATGGGTCTCTAAATTGTCTTAAACTTGTTAAGTATTTTTCTTGATTTAATCAAGCGACAAAATGATGCAAGACATCCTGATAGAGTCCCACAGTTAATTTAGATAATAAATTACTGAAAGATTAGGGAAAGAGCTGAAATTTGATTGTAGATTAGATGCAGAATATGTGGAACCATTCAGATATTATCTGGTGCAATAAATGCATCTTAAAACAGGGAACTAGAAAAATGTCACCGTGGTTGCATAGATAGTGGGGAGTCCAAGGGTTTATACCTTTCTTTTTATGGGAGGATAAAACACAAGATATGTACAGCCTAGTTGTAGTTAGATTCTGTTCACTTGTCTAGTAAAGTTTCTATCATGTCTTACAGGTTCAGCTGTTGATCTACTTTATGCTTAAATATGCAATGGAGATTCTACTTTCAGAATCAAGTGTTGTCACAACCTACTATTTTGGCTGGACAACAAGCACAGTGTCGATTTTTCTTGCTTGCCTTGGCCTAACAGTTCTTCCAGTGAATATTATTGTTGGAAGTTACATAAGCAATATGTATCAGGACAGGTAATTTCATGATCGATGTTTTGCTATGGATCATTAATATCTAAACAATGAATCATACTTTCCTCAATGTTTAAAAGGTGCTTCTTACATAATCTCTAACAATTCTTTATTAAGATAATATCTGATGTGGCGAGCAGATGGTAACTGTTGAATTCTGTCTTGTAGAGCTAATATTTTGCGAAAGAATTTTTTACAATGAATTGAAAAATATGCTTTTTAAATACACAACTTGGACTCTTTGTGTGGCATCATGGTAACTGTCAGGCAGAATGGTGGTGCTTGATATTCTAGATTTGAGGAGTGCGCGTGATATCAAATAGGGCTTATTTAGTGTTTATGGGCCGTAAGTTTGTTTGTTTTATTTTAATTCTCGGGTTACTTTTAGTTAAAATATTGATGGGCTTGATTAGGAAGTATTTTAAGCCCATTATGCTTGTTTAAGCTGCCTACGTAATTATGCATTGTAAATGCTAGGACAAGATCCTGTGGAAGGAGAATATATTTTTCATCAATAATAATGAGTTTTCCTCTCAAACTGGTGAGGAATTCTTCTAGATTTGCAAACAAATTAAACTTATGAAGATTCATTTTGTAGTGTTCAAAACCTAGATTTATCATTTTTCAAACTTTGAAGAAGTGGCATCCAACAACCTAGAAACTTTAGTGGAATTTGGTTACAGTTATTAATAATCATTGAGTTGGTTCTCTAAGTCGAGCTTGGATCTAGTTTCTGGGATCAAAGTTCGGTATCATAGCACTTCTGGTGTGATCTTGAAGAATATTGGTGGAGTATCGATCTTTATGATTCTTAATATTATGCCTGGGCTATGCGTTTGTATGGTTTTTTCTCATTAAGCTCAATAGCTGTTGAGTTTTAGCTCTTAGGAATGAAGTGAGCTTCATGAATGGTACCGGCAATTTGTTATGAAGGTTGTCTTATAAATTGAGTTCAAATTGTGTTTTCGCATCTTGCAAACTGTCTTTTTGCTCAAATTTTTATACAGATGTGTCTGATGTAGTGTAGTTTTTATTTTGTGAAGCTTTGCTAGTTAGTTTCATGTTAGCCAATTGTCTCGTTGATCATTACTGCTGATCAATATCTTTCATTGCTTTTTTTAGGCAAATATTATTGGCATCGGAAATTGTGGTCTTCCTGGGTATACTTTTCAGCTTCCAGTTTATAATCCCATACTCTGTGCCACAATATGTCTGCTCAGGCCTCATCATGTTTGTATCTGCTGAAGTATTAGAAGGTTAGATTTCTATTTTCTGTTACTCTCAACCATCCTAAATAATTTCTTTCAACAATTTCGAACTTTTGGAAATGGTTTTCAGTTACCATATCTGGTGTTTTGCCTCTCAACGATGATGCATATTACCTTCTCATCGTATGAGTGTCAGGACAGCAATAGAGTTGTATAAAAGGTTTTTTTTTATGAGGGATGCACTAGATAACCAAGCAGCATGGGTGCTGTAGAATCTCGTCAAATTTACTATAATTTGTCAAAAAACTTAACTTGGCCCCACTTCCACCTAAAAACACAAAGATGGCCACCTTATCAAAATTTTTGGGCCCGCCCCTACTTGTATGTTCGCAAGTTTGTAGCTTTAACATCGCGCTGATTTGGTACCATTTTAGGGGTAAACCTCTCACTCCTCTCAAGAGTAATGTCATCAAGGCTTTCTCGCGGAACGTTCAATGGTGGCCTATTATCAACAGAAGCTGGGACAATTGCTCGAGTGATCGCAGATGCAACAATCACCCTCGCAGGATATTTGGGTCGGAGTAAACTCTTAAATGTCACCCTTATACCTTCGCTTGTGATTTGCATGATGTCTATAGTAGCCACATGTTTTACCTTCAATTCTTTGTACTAAGCCACCATGTGTGTTGAATCGAAGTCCTCAAGTTGATTAGGTGTCGAAGATCATCAATTTTGATTCATTCTTTTAATGTTGTTAGTAATTTATATGATGGATGTCAATTTCGTCTGAAGTTATGGCAATTTTTTCCCAAGGTTTGGATATTGTCATGTGAGAGTAAACTATCAATTTTGTGTGTAGTTATTTATTGTTGTGTGAAAGTAAACGATCGATTTTGTTTGAATTTTTAGGTTTGGTCATTATTGTGTGAATGTAGATACGAATTTTGTCTGAATTTTTTTTATGGTTTTTACGAGATTGGACTATCGTCATGAGAGATGAGTCTAGCGGTTAAAAGTTTTGTAGGGTCAAGCTCGAGTTTTGAATCATCAAACATAAGCAAAAACTTGTGTGGGACGGTCTCACGGGTAGTATTTTATGAGACGAATCTCTTTTTTGGGTCATCCATGAAAAAGTGTTATTTTTTATGCTAATAGTATTAATAGTATTACTTTTTATTGTGAATATCGGTAGGGTTGATCCGTCTCACAGATAAAGATTCGTGAGACCGTCTCACAAAGCTCTTGTTGAAATCGTGCTTTTAATTGACTTTTTGATATTTTGAACAATGATAAAAGCTATTTTTATGATTATGAAAAAAATTGTGGTAAACTAAAAACTGTTAATATAGTATATCTATTTCAATTATTATTTGTGAAATTTTGGCGAATAATTTTGGTCAGTTTTTTTTTTTTTTTTTGGTGGAAAATAATTCGTTAAGTTGTAATCGTAGTTTAAGATTATCAGATCATATAATTCCCTTGATACTAAAGAGATGCTTATTAATATAAAAATATTTATAATATAATTAAATATTAGTGACGTTAGTTCTTTTAATTCTTTTGTATTGCGTTAAATTTAAACGCTCTAAGCTTGAAATTTGAAGATGCTTATTCTTAAATTAATATGTAAGAGAGACTATTGTAATTATTTGGCGTTTATATTAATTTTTTCCTCGATTGCATGTCATTGCTCAAATCTCGATCATCTCCACGCGTACAAGAAAATATAATAAATTGCAATAGAATTATGTAGATTGCGATAAATATTATGTAAATATTAATTACTATGTTATGTGCATATTTATCAATATTTTCTCACTTTTTTTGTGACACAACAAATAATATTTTACCTTGACGAGGCTCTCCAACTCATTCGGACAAAAGCAAAGAAAGCCATTTTCAAGAAAGCTTGTGGCCAGCGGTGATGATGCCTGCCAAACTTTGAAACATCAGATTGCTTGTCTTTTTGCATCAAACTAACACCACCACCAATCAACTTCACACCTTGCATCACTGCTTAGCTACTACATACGTTAAAAAGAGGTACTAGGCCTAAATCCCATTGATCTTCTGTCCTATGGTGTCTGATAATTTTGTTAGTATCTTATACGTACATGAATTAGACATAATGCAGTTCAGGTCAGGGGTTACAATTGGTTAACTTAATTTCACAGTATGGTTAATGATGTATAATACATTTAGGTATAGTTTGGTACACGAGATAAGAGAGAGATCGATAAATAATCCTCTTTATCCCACGTTTGGTACCTTTTTAGATCATGGGCCGTGATAAATAGTTTTATACAAGGATAATATATCTCTTTTATGACATGTGATAATTTTAATCTAATGATAAAAAACACCACAAATGACTTAATTGTCCTCAATATATAAAAATCTTAAACCATATCGTTCTCTCATTTCACCGCCCCATCAAATAAATATTTTTATTATATAATATGATAATTATATAAATAAACTCGAGATAATTATGTAAATGATTTTTATAAATCTCAATAAAATTATTAGTATCACTCGATTAACCTTAAAAATTGATATTTGAATTGACTCACAAAATCAAGGGCAAAATTATCATATTATATAATATATAAAAATTAGGTAAAAATAAATAAATCATGCAAACATTGTTGGCACATTAACAGATAAGAAATATGAACTCAAGCAATAACTTTGAAATTATAAAATTTATTATGATAAGGTTAATTTTGTCATTACAATCTAATATATAAAATTAAATACTCTTATTAAAATCATATCAAACATTAAATATAATAACCTACATCTTATATATACTTAACTTATCTTTATATCATATATCACATGTTTATCCTATCATGTGTATCAAACTATGCCTAACAAAAGTATGGTAGAATAAAAATTTTGTAGATTAAAGAAACATTAACCAATGAATCCCAAGTAAACAAAAAATAAATAAATAAAACAAGAACAATGATAATAACAAACATAAAATTGGCAAATATCAAAATAACACATAAAATAAATCTTTATTACCGATTATATAATAATAAACTGAGATGAAACATTACAATAAATATTTTCAAATAAACCTTACGATAAAAACAATCAGATATCTACGACAACGTCTACCAAAATCACGTCTTGGAATTATAATACTTATTGGAATATATATATATATATATATGCCCTTCGATACTCTGAATAAAACCACCAAATGTATACAACAAACAATGAGGAATACAACTGCAATCTGTAATTCGTATTATTCGCACGATTTCTTAATATAAACTAATAATTATAAGAACTTTTTTTTATACACCACTCGATTGAACTCAGTTAATATTAAAATATATATGTGTATCATCTGACAACTGTATAAAAACAATTACTCAAATCTTCTTTGACATTCATAACGCAATTATATACATCAAACTTCAAACAAAATGGCTCGCATTATTCTCCACAACATATAAGGCTGCAACTCGATAACGAAAGATATGAAAAGACGAACATATGTTTTGACCAAAGGCAATAAATGTCACTGAAATTAAATTAGATCATGAACCATTAATTACAAATTTGATATTATTAATAATAAAAATAATTTAAAAACCATGAAAATTGAATACAAATAATGTATTCAATCCTGTCACAAATAAAAATCTAACAAACGGTACAAATTTCACTAAAGAGACATATGAAACGACCAATAAAATATTTGACTACCACAAAAAATATACCACTTATATTATATGAAACGACCAATAAAATATTTGACTACCACAAAAAATATAACACTTATATTAGTTAATCATTAAATGAAATATAATCTAGAACAAAAATCAATTTCCATTAATGCTACACTACTAGATATCAACTATATAAATATCTCCACAATTTGCAAATTCTCACACCAACTTCAAATTCGTTATCATCTAAAAGTTCATTTTCAAACTCAAAACCGTATAATCATGGAAAAAGTTAATTATATATCAATAAATTTATTGACAGAAAATCAAAGGAATGTAAAGATACAACTAATAATACTTCGACAAGGAAATCCGATTGCCACGAGACAGAATTCAAAGTTGTTTCGAAAACTCATAGTTGCTGATGATAAGGTAAAAACTATAACTTTGCACACAACAAAATCATGCTATTGAATTCATAAATTTAGAACAATATAATGATAAATCAACATTTTATTTATATATAGGGACAAATGATTCATTGTCTTCTATTTTCAAACATTATCGACCAATTCCAAAGTCAATTGCTCAGCAACAAGAGATATCAAATATTTGAAGTAAATGTCATGAAGATAAATAAAGATTACCCAAATTTCAATCAAGCCATTGTTAGTCATACATACGAATACGACGGTTACAGAACTAATTTCAAACACCACGAATTTTATATGCAAATTCAACTTCAAATCATTTGCAGAAGTGTGTGATAAAATAACAAAACCATAGATATTTTGAATTTTTTTTAAAAAAATTCAAAATATTTTGCATTATGTTGAATTAATGTCAAAATTTACATCAACATATATCATCGAAATTGTGAAGAAGGTCAACCACATAAGTTGTTTCTCAAGGGAAGGAAAAAAACAAGGTTTTGGAAGAGAAATTGTCCCATCAATACACTGTAAGTTTTTGAAAAGAATTTCACTTATTCGAAATTGATAAATGATTTAATAAATTTATTCTATCTATTAGATAACACTAACGTTTATTGAAGTGATTATTACATACAAATACATAAATAAATTTACATTCATAAAAACTAAGTGGAAAAAATTTCTGCTAAATGTTTAAATATAGAAATTGAAAATTATTTCAGTTATTAAAAATTGATTGAATCTGAAAATTTAAAAAATGATATTAAATGTTAACATTAACAGATTGGAAAGCAATAACAACAAAGAAAAAATGAACTATATGTGGATAGACAAACAAACCAAATATTCAACTAGGATCACTATTGAACAATTGATAAAACACAAAGAAACACTTCAAAAAGTAAAATTCAATTGTTCATTAAAATTTATGCAAATATCATGTATAACTAATCGCACTAAATTTTTTTAAAAAAATATATCAATATTCGGAAAATTTTATGTATAAATCATTATAATCTCAAATTTAAAATTAAAAATGAAATTAAATCAGAATTTTCTTATCTTACAAAAAAATTGCAGGATATTCTCTATTACTTTGAAGCAAAGATATCAAAAGTGGAAAACAAAACCAAATCTTCGTACGAGGTATGTAACAATTATATGAGAAGTGTAATCAAAATAATTAATGTAGACAGTTACCCAAAGTGTGTGGGCTTCAAAATCACTAAAATTCCATGTAAGCATAACAAATAATTAAACATATATTTCAATAAAAAAATTCCAACAAAAAAATATATATTAAAATTACTATATTTTTATAGATATCGTTTGACATTATCAGTCCAAAAAAATGACCATGTTGCAATAGTAACATTTGTTTGAAGATACTGCTACAATGCCAATTGGAATACCAGTAAATCATTTCATCCAAATGGTAACAAATAATTCAATTTGAAATATTTACTTTATTATTATAGCTTATTATTTCATTTCATAAAATAATTAAACAAAATACTTAAGTGTATTTAATTACAGATAAACAATCAAATTGACTACTTGCAACAACTTGAAAAAGCACAAACACAAAAATACAAATTTGTATTTAGATTAAACAAATATGGTGAAGATCAAAAGGACAACCAATCGATTATAATACATGCATGGCAGAAGACCAAAAGTATGATAGAAGAAAAAGAAATACAGAAAATGAAAGTCAAAGGGATACAAAAACGAAAAAGAAAGACACGCAACAACCCAATAAAAGACCAAAGTACAAAAAAAAAGCACACAAAGATCGAAGTGATTGAAATTTCAGATGATGCAAAGTTATTGTAACGTTCCAGATTCGACGACTGGTCCCACTATACCAAGACAAGTCTTTCCAACGTGTTTATGTCCTCACTCACACGCACCCTAGGAAACTTCCCAAGGAGTCACCCATCCCAGAATTGCCCTAAGTCAAGCACGCTTAACTTTGGAGTTCTTATCTAGAAACGTCTGCTATTCGTTTTGCTTAAAAAGTACTAGAAATTTTTTTTCAAACCTCACTTAGCATTCGGCCGAACCATAAAATATTTTTGACATCATTTTAAAATAAATCAACCCACTAACATTTGAAAATCAAAGGAAATAGTGTAGCATAAAATTATCCAACATTTTACCAAACCTTAAAACATTATTTGAAAAGTATAGCCCATACTATAACCTCTCAAACACCCCTCCTAAACATAAATAAAAGTCATAAAATATCTTTAACATAACTTAAAATCATAAATCATAACTAGTGCGGAAAACTAGCGTCGATCCTCGGGTTATGTGCACCTTCAGTCCAGCAAAGTCAACCATCAAGACCTCCATTTTCATTATTATCATAGTAACCTGCATCAATCACACCTAGTGAGTCTAAAGACTCAACACATCATATTCTTGATACCAAATAATACGTATAAAACCACAAGCAACGGTGAAAATATTTTTACATAAAAATACTATTTTCATGACATGCATAAACTTCAAAACATAAACATTTTCATAAACATTTTTCATATCATCCTCAACATATTCATATACATATTATCATCAACATATACGTATTCTCTTTTCTTTTCGTTGAATTCATATCGTTAATTATGATTTTCGTGTTCGTCTATGTCTACGTGTTGGGCGATGGATCCATCTACATGTAACTACAGTAATGGGCGGCAGGGACATCAGCAACACTCTCACGGGTCAACTGAGCCTTGACCTTACGTATTAACATATCATCGTATACGTACATATTCGTATCCGTATCCGTATCCAAGGAAACATGATCGTCGGGCTCCCAATGAGACCATAACCCTCACGATATCTCCAACATATCATCGTATTAGTCACAATTACTTCACTTCCTTCAACGTTTCATATTCTCACCACTTTATAAAATTTAAACATACATATAAAGTTTTTCTTTTAAACAAAGCATGCAACATATCTTTCAACGTTATCGTTTAATCATAAAAATCCATAGACATTTTAAAATAAACATTTTAACATATTAAAAATCCATAAACATTTAAAATAACATTTTAAAATCATAAACATTTAAAATAACATTTTGACATATTAGATCATAAACATTTAAAATCAACATTTTAACATCATAAAAATTCATAAACATTTAAAATAATCATATTAGCATGTAAAACAACATTCAAGACACTGCCATGACGTTTAGTAATTTTTAGGTGTAAAATGATCGTTTTACCCCTAAACGTAAAATTTCACGTTTTGACATTTTTCTTAATTTCATCGACTCTAACATATCTCAAATAATTATTTAAGCTTACAGGAATTTTCTAATATTTTTATTTAGCTTAAATCGAGAACTTTTAAATTAATCTTTAAATAAGACATATTACTGCATTTTAATCCCGAATTAAACCAAACCTTAACATAAAAATTTTTAATAAAAAATTTAGACTTATAATAATTATTTAAGCTTAAATATAATTTTCCATAATTTTATAAAGCTTAAACTAGGCGTTTCAATTAATTCTTTAATTAACGTCTCGTGCGGCGATAAAATCTCGGATAAATCCAAAACTCATTATTTTGATCCCAAATTTTAAACATTGCATTTTTATTATTTATTCTACCCTTCTAAGTCATGATCCACACCCGTGGACCAATGGATTCAATTTTAGTCTTATTATTTTCGTTTTTGACACATGTAAGGACACACCGGGCCATCTCCTAAAATACTCGAGCCACGCCCGAGCCACCTCGAGCCACGCCCGAGCCACCTCGAGCCAAACCCGAGCCAACCCATCTAGGAACCCTACTGACTAAGCCCAGTCCAAAGAACCAGCCCTGGCCCGCTCAAAAACCTCCTGAAACTTGACCCAACATCCTGCATGTGTGCGCGAGTATCTCCTAGCTTATCTTAAGACTCCTAGCTAGCCTAGGTCTCTTCCAGTTGAGCCACCCCTAAACCACCATGACCCTAACCGACCTTAGATCACACCCAGACCCAGCCAAGACCAGTCCAAGCCTCTGGACCCGAGCAGCGAACCCCTGAACTCTGCACAACAACCTGCGCGCATGGCTTTTCTCACGGTTTTCCACTCTTGGTTCGAGCCACCGCGCCCAGCCACTCCAGCCCCTGGCCCGACCCCTGCACATCAACCTAGGACCCTGATGGACCACCTAGCCCAGCCCCAAACCGAGCCACCCTCTATAACTCTCGGCCACACCAGATATCACCTTCAGGAAGAGCCCAACCAACCGAGGACTCTACACCAGCCCTTCTGCGCGAGTCCTAGCCCACTAGGACTCTACCAGGCCCTCACCCCTAACCCTACTCGAGTCCCAGCCAGTCCTGGCCAATCCCCAAGGCCCCATGCAAAGCCACCGAGTTCCTTGACTTGTACAACAAACACAAACTCATGTTCCTTCTCTTGTTGCTGCCCACGTACGGTTCCACCTTGTTTCTATTTCTTGTGCAGCTATTTTGGGGTGTTCTAGGACCCCTAAACTTGTGTAAAAACTTGCTTAATCATATCCTAATTCATGGCAGCCCCTTCTAACACATAAAAACATATTTTTTTTTAAACCAAAACACATGCTTTAAAAATCACCTATGATGCAACTACGAAAATATTGTAAGGCGAAACTTGTTTTCATGAAATTTCATATATAAATACATAATATGGTGTGACGACGAGTAAAGAAAGAATATGGCATGCCTTTGCGTTTTTAACACACGATTATTCGTTGACGATTTAATAACAACGACGAGGAGACGAAGGCTTGAACCCTTGCAAACTTTTGAACTTTTCTCCTTGAAATCATGGTATGCGCCGTGGCTTTTAATTTGTGGTTGTGGATGCCAGAGTTTTATGATTAAATTAATGGGTAATTTGCACTTTAAATACTAATTAAAAAGACTAATGGTAGCTTAGGCCTATTAACAAAGTTAATTAGGCCCATTAAGACCATTAGTGTTTTTTAAAAATTATTTTGATTAATAAAGTTTGTGAATTTATTAGCCGGGTTGCCAAAATTTTCGTATTTTTGTTGAAAAACCAACACCGATAAAATTTACGTCCCGACATATAAAATCACCTCAAAACTTCTTATTTTCAAAAATATGAAAAAGCATCACTCATATTTTAAATAATTAAAAACACTTATTTAATAAAAACATTTTCTATTTTTCAGCCTTCGGTCTTCGTTCCTCGATCGCAACTCGAACAACCTTTAAAAATACATTTTAATGCAATCATGTAGAAAAATATATTTTAAACATGTCAATATGCACAACATAATTAATTTATGCAATTAAAACAATTAATTGAAATACACAAGGAATTTCATAACTTGCATATATGTGGTTCGCGTGTACTCTTAAATTTTCGGGTGTTATATGATGAGCTACCGAAAAGAAGATGCAGCTTCTTGATATGAGTAATACATATCAAATCTTTTAAGTCATCCTGAAATGCACAGTCTCATACTTGAACAGTTTCGGAATCACTCTTTTTCCGGTGTAAGATCGGTTCATTCATGTTCCCTCCACCTAGAAGCCTGTCAGGAGCCGTTCATTGTCCGTGCAACCTCATGGCACTGGCGATCACCCCTCGCCCTCTTCAACCCCGGGCCTCACATGCCCACCAACTTCCTCTTGATTCATCCCCGAACCACACCGTACTAGGAAATGTCGGCTCTGATACCAACTGTAACGCCCCAGATTCGACGACTGTCCCCACTGTACCAAGATGAGTATTTCCAACGTGCTTATGTCCTCACTCACACGCACCCTAGGAAACTTCCCAGGAAGTCACCCATCTCAGAATTGTCCTAAGTCAAGTACGCTTAACTTTGGAGTTCTTATGTGATGAGCTACTAAAAAGAAGATGCACCTTCATGATATGAGTAGTACATATCAAATCTTTTAAGTCATCCTCAACTACACAGTCTCATACCTGAACAGTTTCAGAATCCCTCCCCTTCCGGTGTAAGATCGGTTCATTCATGTTCCCTCTGCCTAGAAGTCTGTCAGGAGCCGCTAATTGTCCGTGCAACATCATGACATCGGTGATCATCCCCCGCCCTCTTCGGCTCTGGGCCTCACATGCCCACCAGCTTCCGCTTGGTTAGTCCCTGAACCACACCGTACTAGGAGAGGTCGGCTCTGATACCAATTGTAATGCCCCATATTCGACGATTGTCTCCACTGTACCGAGACGAGTCTTTCCACCGTGTTTATGTACTCACTCACACGCACCCTAGGAACTTCCCTAGGGTCACGCATCCCAAAATTACCCCAAGTCAAGTACGCTTAACTTTAGGGTTCTTATGTGATGAACTATCGAAAAGAAGATGCACCTTCATGATATGAGTAGCACATATCAAATCTTTTAAGCCCTTCTCAACTGCACAGTCTCATAGCTGAACAGTTTCGGAATCCTCTCCTTCCTCTTCTTCCGGTGTAAGATCGGTTCATTCATGTTCCCTCCGCCTAGAAGCCTGCCAAGAGCCGCTCATTATCCGTGCAACCTCATGGCACCAGCGATCACCCTCCGTCCTCTTCAGTCCCGAACCTCACATTTTCGATCATAATTTGACTTAATTTTTGGTAAGTTAGAAAAATGGTTACTCGAATATGCGTACATGTCAAAGTGCGACAATCTAAAGGCGCACGCACATTCAATACATATATGTGGGTGTCTTACAAAATGTCGACGTTTTGACATTACAAATTATTTTTTTAGAAAAATAAAGATAGTAAATTTACCGGCCACACTAGCAAATTTTAGGTACTAAAAGTTAGTCAACAAATTGACTTGGTTGGTAATAGCCCAATGAGTCCAATGCACACTTGTTATCAAAACCTTAATGCGTGACAATATGCATTCATCTGTATATTTAATAATAGGATTTTTTTTTAAAAAAAAAATCATATTATTTGGTGCAATAGTTGTCCCTACTTTGACAACAATCAAAACACGACATTTGAGTTGTTGTACGGTTTAAAAGATTAAATTTATATTGTTACTATTAATTATAGTTTTTGGTAAAACGACAACCACTCAGTACCTACAAATATGATAACTTAATGCATACTTGTAATTAAATTAAATAAATAGTAAATAAATAAATTTTTATTTCTCGCATATGATAGGTAATGAGGATAAAAGTATATATTTTTATAAGATAGGGGAAAAATGTGTCATTTTTCTGTTAAATAAAAGAGTTTGAAAATTATAATGAAAAAAAGTTATGCATTCAACTTTCGGAAGCTTAATACAAGACACGTATACAATATACTTTTTCATCTAAATATTGCAAATGAATCAAAGTTTATAATAATTACCTTAAAAAATAATTTTATTAGTTAATTTTGTAAAATAGAATTTATAAAAAAATATTATAAATCAGATTGATTTATCTCATAAAAATAAATCTATGAGATCGTCTTATAAAAAACACACTCTTTAAAAAAAATGATATTGAATGCATATTATATATTAAAATGACTTACGATATATAAAACCAAAATCGATATTAACAAGTTTTTATTTCATTATCTCCCTATATAATATCTTCTCTCTTTTTTCTTTTCATGTCTCCCTCAATGTAATTATCTTTATATTTTACATAATAATTTATTTTTTAAAAAAATATATATTATGTATACATTACATTATAGACCAAAATATATAACTGATTTTTATGTTTGGACGTGACAAAAATATATATTTGACAATTTCTAACACGATTCCATGTATAAATACAAATCCTACTAGCCCAAAAGTCAAAACTCTATCCATTATANATGAAAATAATCCAAAATTCTGAATATTTTCATTGGTTTTATAATTGTTGTTGGGGAGCATCTCCTGTCTCTCAAATCACTTATTTTCTAGTTCTAAATTTAATTTATGCCTAAAATTTCAATATGTCAAGTACCATCCTAAATGTGATAAAAAAAAAAAAAGTTGGAAAAAATAGAATTCTTTAGCTAAATAGCCATGTTTATTAGTTTTAAACCATTTTAAAGACATTTCCAACTTCAAATAATGCTTAACCATTTTTTAATGTGAAATAAAGCGACAATTAAGTATACTTTGTGATATGTTTGATTTGGTATGATTTACAAGTCAATTCAATAAGGTTGTGTTTGTATTAATGAATTTCAAATGTAATTTGTTGTTCAGAGAAGTAAGATAATAAACTTCAAATACATCTATTATATGTTTTATATAATATTTTATGTTAATAAAGATGAATTTCAAGCTCACCCAACAGTAGACAGTAGTGTCATTTGAAATTCATTCTACTTTGTATTACTAATATGTAAATAAATAAGATTTTGATTTAAGATTTGATCTATTGTTTTATTGTAAACAATAATATTAATCGAAGCATATAATATCTGAATTCATATACTCAATTACAACCTTAAGTCTTTTCGAGACCGGGAATTACATAATGTGTTAGAAAATGTAATATATGACTCATTATGCTCTCATATATAATCTTCTCAATAGTTAAATTATATAGAAATTAAGATACATGTTTTTAACATAAAACAAATCATATAATATAACTTATGGTTGTGCATAAGGTGATGAATTTAAAATCCATGAATTTCGATTATAGTTTTATTGTTTAATATGAACAATAAATTAAATCTTAAATCAATATATTACTTATTTACACTATTATGAATTTCAAATTATATTATTATTGGGTGAATTCATACTAACTAATATGAAATATTATATAAATATATAAATAATATATTTGACATTTATGACTTTATTTTATAAATAAAAAAAACTAAAATTTGAAATTGATGAATACAATTGTAAAATAAGTCTATAACGGACTAAGAATTTGGTTGGGTAAATAAAAATATATGATCTATTTAAACTTTAATTAAATAAAAGAGATTTTGACTTTTTAAAATTGAGAAAAAAGATTTGAATATATTAGTTAGGTGAGATCATTAATTAGCTCATTAATTAGTTAGTTGGATTTCATTTTTAAAAAAATATTTTTTAATTGATCTCATCTCCAGGTTTAAGCATTTTATTCTAATTATTTTTGTGTTCCTCACAAAAAACAAAACAAATTATAATCAAATATCATTTGAAAATTTGAAGATTTGTAAGAGAAGTAAGTATATACTCGTAATGCTATTACTATTATCGTAATGTTGTAGCAACTAGATTTGTTTTAGTTTAGGTCTGGTCGTTCTTGATTAGAATTTTTGTAGGTGGAGTTTGTGTGAGTGTTTACGGTCGAGCAAGATAGTGTGGGTTGAGTATGCTAAGTGTGTGGGTCAAGCAGGTGGGTGGAGTGTGCTTAATGTGTGGGTCGAGTGTGCTAAGATGTCAGTTGAGTGTGCTAAGTGTGTGGGTCGAGCAGATAGTGTGGGTTGAGTGTGGTGTGGGTCGAGCATGTGCGTGGAGTGTGCTAAGTGCATGGGTCGTGTGTGCTGAGATATGTTAGTATTGCCATATGTGATCAAAAGAAGACGTGAAAGAAAAAAACAAAACAGATTTCCTTCTATTGGAGAATTTGGTAGAAGATAGAGTTGAATGATATGTAATTTGTTTGAATTTAAAGACAATCAATTTTATTAATGTGTTATATTTTTCTTGACAGAGATTGTAATGTATTGGTGGTTAATTTTTAAGTTTGGGTCGAGTGGAAGGTGAGTTGGTCGATTTTGGGTCGAGTGGGTCGATTTTGGATCGAGTGGGTGGAGTTTGGGGTTTGATTTAGGGTTTAAGGTTTGGGTCGATTTTGGGTCGAGTGTGTCAAGTTGGTGGATTTTGAGTTTTGATAATGTTGTAATATATAATTGATATTTATGATGATGACTTTAAATATAATTAGAATGTATCTCAAGTATATAAAAAATTTAAAATTATGTAAACATTTAATATGATTTATGTATTATAAATTTAAGTGCGTTATTAAAAAATTCATAACAATAGTGGCACCTAATGTTAAGAATGTATCATTTAGTCGAGCCATGTGAGTTGAATATCCACTCGATTGAATGTTTAATGTATCTAAAATTCATAACTATAGTAGAAACTAAAAAATTCATAACAAATTTCACTCCAACATATTCCATCGACTGAATGTTTAATGTATCTCAATGGGTCGAGCCTCCATGTTTATTTCGTGGGGAAGTAAATATGCAAAAAAAACAAAAATTTTATTAATTGTCAAAATTTAAAATTAAGTAGTATTATAGTAAAAAATTTGGTCGAGTCAGTTAGATTTGGGTGGAATAACAGTAGGCTCAACCCAAACCTCGCCCCTCAACCCAAACATCAAGCCCTCGACCCAGGTGTGAAAAGTTCGACCCAGGTGTGAAAAGTTCGCCAACCCAAGCTCTTCACACCTCTGCATATTTCAAATGAGTTATGGGTTGAGTGGGTCGAGCATGTTACATATGTTAGTATTCTCTCAGGTGATCAAGAGAAGACGTGAATGAAAAAAATAAAACAAATTTCTTTTTATTGAAGAATTTGGTAGAAGATCTGGTTGAATGATATATAATTTGTTTGAATGTAAAGAAAATCGATTTTATTAATGTGTTGAGTTTTGTATTTTTCTTGATAGAGATTGTAATGTATTTGTGGTGGAGTTGGTCCAGTGGTGGAGTTTGGGTGGAGTGAATTATTATAATGTGTTGTGGTGGAGTTTGGGTGGGGTGGGTACATTTTGAATGGGTCGAGTGGGTGGAGTTTGGGGTTTGAGGTTTAGGGTTTGGGTCGATTTTAGTTCGAGTAAATAATTGAGTCGAGGTTGAGTTTAATTATTATACATGTTAACACATTAATAATTTATATTTATGTTAAATATTTTAATATTAGATAATCAAAAGATATTGATTGAGTTTAACATAAAAATTGATAATGTTGTAATATATAATTGATATTTTATGATGATGACGTGAAATATAATTAGAATGTATTTCAAATATATAAATAATTTATAATTATGTAAACATTTTAGAGGAAGTAAAACTGCAAAAAAAAAAAATGTTATTAATTGTAAAAATTAAAATTATTTCGTGTTATAGTAAAAAATTGGATCGAACAAACATCAAGCCTCGACCCACCACGTGGGTCTAGTTCTTTACATCTGGGTCGAGCTCCAAAGAACTCGACCGAACTTCGTTACAAGCTCGATCCGGCGTTAAGCTTCGATCCAAAATTCGTTGTATATGCTGTGTGTCGAAATCAATCTATTTAGGATGGGCAACAAGTCGAACAAAAAACCAAAAAATAGATCTGCACTCGAAGAACATGCTAATCGTGAGTCGAGCTTGACCCAATAAAAAAATTAATGGTAAAAATCAACATAATAAGTCGAGTTCTTACCAATACGGGATTGTCTCGTTGGATTTATTCCAAACCAATATCTTATAGACTCATTGTTACCACATGTACACTGAGAAACCAAACAAATTTGACAAAAATGATGATGAGAAAAATGGTACAAAAGGAACCAGAAAAAATGAAAAGAGCGGGTGAGATGTAGGTGGTGAGTATTTTAAGTCTTTTAATTTAATTAATTTTAAATTTTATTATATATAAAATTAAAATTTAAATACACTAATTGGAAAAATTTAATTTTAAATAAATTTAAATAAAAGATAAAACAGTAAAATACACTCAGTTCTCTTTTATTGAATAAACGCATCCAACCATCCCTATTTCCTCATTTTCCCGAATTTGGTTGGTGAGTGGGAAAAGGGGGTGTAAATTCAAGAAGTCTGCAATGGGGGGGCTGTGAAATCCAAGAAAATGGAATAATTGCTAACTAAAAAAAATAATTCCTTTTTTTTCCTCCTATAAATTAAGAAGGCAATAACGCCATCACATTCAACCACCCATTTGTACACTCTCCAGCTCCTGTTTTCCTACTTACTCGCACCTGTCTTTTGCGAATTATCTCCTGAATTTAGACGCAGGAAATAGTGGTTTCTTGGTCTGTTCGATCTGTTGCCTTTTTTTGCATTTTTTGAAGCGAGGGAAGAGGTAGAAGAAGAAAGAGAAATGGCCCTGCAACCTAAGAACGTCGGAATTCTCGCCATGGAAGTTTACTTTCCTCCTACTTGCATCCAGCAGGTTTGATTTTGTGTTTTCTTTTATCTTGGGTGTTGCTTGTTTTTATTGTACGTTAGTTGAATCGGGAAATCAAACGTGCCATGTACGTACACGTCTGCGAAGAGTTGCCTGCGTGATTGTGTGTGTTTTTGTGTTTTGTTTATTGTTGGCTTCTATTTTTCTGGCTTTTTTCAAGAAATTTTGTGGGATTCGAGAATGACGTTGAAGGGTGGAGAAAATCGCTTGAGTGGATCAGCCTATTGATTATGATGTGGGCTTCTGATGTTATTAGCTGTGAAGTTTTTATTCATTTCAATTTAATCGTTTTTAACACCTGGTTTCCTAGTATCGAAATTTCAGATTCGCTTTCAGAAATCTTCCTCGGTTTTCTTCTATTGTTTTTTGCTGCACTTTTGATTGTTTTGCAATGGAGGAAAACAGATCTTGATGCCCTTTAATGAAAAATGTTGTAATTGGTGCAGGAAGTGCTGGAGGCTCATGATGGAGCAAGCAAGGGTAAATATACAATTGGGCTTGGCCAAGATTGCATGGCATTTTGTACTGATGTTGAAGATGTGATCTCCATGAGGTATTCGATTCTTCCGTTATGTTAAATGTTGGAAAATTAGGAAAAAGAGGAAATAATGCATAGTTACTACCGCAGTCTAAGCAGAGGGAATGGAGGGATTTTCCCCATCTCTCTTTACCGCTTTTGCGAAATTAAATATTTTACACCTTTCTTTTTTGGCGATGGAACATATGGTTTATTTCTTAATAATTAACATTGTTAAAAATCTAATGTGTATGTTATAATTAATACATATTCAGTTGTTGCAAATGTTGGCAAATACCAAAGAGAGGCTTGGGGTAAGAGGATTTAAAAAGTAATTTTACCTTTATTGTTGAGAACTTTGGCAGATTGCATGTAAAAACTATACCGTCTTTTTCTCCAAGCATCGATTGACAAGTATGAGAATACTTGGCCAGCACAAAAGCAGACATAGTTGTTGAAGTTATGATCAACCAACTCTGAACATTTTGCCACTTGTAACTAGACTATCTGATGGGAAGTTGGTTAACTTTTTCGTGAATTGATTTTGAAATGTGCCCTTAAGCAAGAGAATATTCAAAATGTAAACGCACGGGCTGCTTTTCTATTTCTTAAAGGTTGTTATGCTGCTGTATTTGATAGAAGCTATATAACGAATAGTTAATATTATATGTTTTGCGTCATCGTTATAGGCATTATTGAAAGGACCGAAACGGTTTATAGGTTTCATGGATGGAAACTACTACTTTTTGTTGCTTGTGTTTCAAAATGTTAAGTAGAAATCTGGTGGGAGGTTATTGTGGTTTAGTATTTGTGAACCTAGTTGATTACTAGTTGCTTTCTGGTAACTGTTAGTTAACTCTTTGATCTTCAGTTTGACTGCTGTCTCTTCACTCCTTGAGAAGTATGGGGTTGATCCAAAGCAGATTGGTCGTCTGGAAGTTGGAAGTGAGACCGTACTTGATAAGAGCAAATCCATTAAAACCTTCTTGATGCCTATTTTTGAGGTATTGAAGCGTGTGATCTGATCATTTACCTTAGTGTGTTTAGGGTATTCATTCCATGTCTTGTCCTTTTGAACAAACAGAAATGTGGAAATACTGACATAGAAGGTGTTGATTCAACAAACGCGTGCTATGGAGGAACTGCTGCTCTGTTTAACTGTGTGAATTGGGTGGAAAGTAGTTCGTGGGATGGACGATACGGCCTTGTTGTCTGCACAGACAGTGCGGTATGACAATTATCGTCACATATTTTCCAATTCTAGATTACTTGTAAAACAGGAGGTGACATTTTTGTAAAAACTCAATAAAGTTAATGATAATGTTACTCTTGTCTGGCCATCTCATAAATGTTAGCGTTAAAATAAAACAATAAATGTGTTTGTTTTCAACATCTTAAGAACGATTTTATTTGTAACAGGTCTATGCTGAGGGACCAGCTAGGCCAACTGGTGGAGCTGCGGCGATTGCCATGCTTATAGGGCCAAATGCACCTATTTCTTTCGAAAGTAAGCTCAGGGCAAGTCACATGGCTCATGCTTATGATTTTTACAAGCCCGATCTTGCCAGTGAATATCCGGTAATCCTCCTCTTAGCCTCTACTAGCTACTTCTGTTTGTTTTCTATGCAAGGTCGTGTTTACATGTGTTCGTTGGGGCAAATAATTGTTAAGAACCATTATGAGTATTAAACAATCACTTATATACTTCATGTATTGTATTTGTCCTCACTGGGTTTTGTCCAAGTGTTTATTTTTCAAAACCCTTAAAAGTCTGCCCTGTCCAACCTTTTTAACATGCCCTTTTATGTTGGAAAATGCTTTCACCTCCCTTTTAAATTGTAATAAACATTTTGCAAGTTTACTTTGCCACTGATTAAATTTTCTTTGTCTGACCTTGACCTTATATTGGCATCATGAAAACTATTCGGCAATAGATTGAATCACATAACTGTTTTCTGTTTGTTTACATGCAATTAATGTTATGTTTGTAGGTTGTCGATGGAAAACTTTCTCAGACTTGTTACCTCATGGCGCTTGATTCTTGTTACAAAAGTTTATGTGACAAGTAAGAATTTTTTGGTACATTTCATCCCTTGATTGCTTAAATTTTATCACCAGGTTCTTAACTGCATATTATGTATACAGGTATGAAAAGCTTCAGGGCAAACAATTTTCGGTTATTGATGTTGATTACTTCGTATTTCATTCTCCATACAATAAGGTAGTTCATTGTAGAAAAAGTTTGATAAATGTTTTTTTTAATATTCTTTTCTTTTCTTATCAAAATCTTAAACTACTGGATCTAAGTTTTGTAACAATTTTACTCAAAAAATGCAGTTAGTACAGAAAAGCTTTGCTCGATTGCTATTCAATGATTTTTTAAGGAGTGCCAGGTAAATATTTTCTCCGGCTTTGGGAGCAGCAATCTGCTTAAAAGGTTTCTGCTTAGTTGTTTTGTCCATTATTGATTTCAGCTCTATTGGCGAGTCCGCGAAGGAAAAACTAGCACCTTTTTCATCGTTAACCAGCGATGAAAGCTATCAAAGCCGTGATCTTGAGAAGGTTTGAATCACTATAAAATTTCCATTAGCAGAAATTTCGTCTTCCATCCTAACTTGCTATATCAACAGGCGTCCCAACAAGTTGCAAAACCATTTTATGATGCAAAAGTGCAGCCATCTACTCTAGTACCAAAACAAGTCGGGAACATGTACACTGCATCGATCTATGCAGCATTTGCATCCCTCATTCACAACAAGCACAGCACTTTGGTAAAATACAAACCAATGCGCTCATTAAAAATTCTTGTAGCCTCGATAATTTTCACAAAAGCAAAATGCTGCAATCTTGGAATTGATATTTTCCACCTAATTTCAGGCTGGACAAAGAGTGATGTTGTTTTCCTATGGGAGCGGTCTCTCGTCCTCCATGTTTTCTGTCCGTCTTAACGAGGGACAACACCCCTTTAACTTGTCAAACATTTCATCCGTAATGAATATAACTGAGAAGTTGAAGTCAAGACAGGAGGTAGGTCATTTTTCTCCTTCCATTTTCATCTTCACTTAATATTTAATCCACCAAACCACATCATGGTGCATTTGACAATATTTGGATTCAATATTTTCTGGTTTTCTGATATATGAATGATCATAAATCCCACAGTTCCCTCCCGAAAAATTTGTCGAAACAATGAAGGTGATGGAGCATAGGTACGGTGGCAAGGACTTCGTAACGAGCAAGGATTGTAGTCTTCTTGCTCCCGGCACGTATTATCTCACTGAAGTGGATTCCAAGTACAGACGATTCTACTCCAAGAAAGCTAATGAGAACGGCACCCTCGCCAATGGCCACTGAAGTCTGAATGGTCTGGTTTCTTGCGTCTACTTGTTTTGGGACGTGCAAAAAATAACCTTGTTTCATTGTCAAGTACAAGCAAATAATCAAGTTTTCTTTTTTCTTTTTTCTTTTTTCTTTCGGTTTATTGGAAATGAATATTTTATTTTAGTTTATATATTTTTGTGGGTTTTTTATTCTATCTTAAAAGAAGATGATGCAAATGGTATGTATCTCCAAATATTGAAAGTGTCGTTGTAATTAGTTGCTCAGCGGAAAGACCCACCCAGAACTTATTTTGGGGCAAATAAAATTAGGTAAAAATTTGTGTGAGACGATTTTACAGGTCATATTTTGTGAGACAGATATCTTATTTGAGTCATCTATGAAAAAGTGTTACTTTTTATGCTAAGAGTATTACTTTTTATTATGAATATCGGTAGGGTTGATCCGTCTCACAGATAAAGATTCGTGACACCGTTTCACTAAAATTATTCAAACAAAATATGCAATCACATCAAGACAGTTTCCCAAAGACTACTACACGTATTGTATTGTCGATTTGCTTTTTAAAAAGTATTTTAATTAAAATTAATTATTTTAAAATTTTAATATTTTTAAAAAAGTAGAAATTAAATTTAAATTTTATGATTTTCATAAATGTTTATAATTTTTTTTTACACAAATTTAATTTTGCCAATGAAAAAAACATGAAAAATAAGGGATATTAAGAGGGTGTATGACTTAATATATTGTATATGTAAATAATAATAATTAAATTAATATATATATGACTAAAATCATTATTTAAATTATATTTCATATTGTCGTTTTTTGTTCGAACAAAAAATCTAGGAAAAAATTATTTGAGTACCCAGAAAGTTCTGATTTACAAAGATGATTAAAAATCATGCCGGCATTCCCTACTCAATACATAATGATTATTCTCTTTCCAGTTTTTTGATGGGGAAAGCTCATAGCTTTTGTCAAAACAAGGCGCCACTGAGAGCGTCTTTGTCGGTTGTCTTTGTAGAGAAACCGTACGATCTTGGACTGATTCTCTTCGCATGACCCAGAAAGAAAAAGTAGTCCATGCTATTATAAGATATCTAAACTCTTCCCTCGGGGACATTGTTGTGTTTTCCATGGGGACGGGGTATCCCCGACTTCCATAGGTCATTGGCTCGACCTCTTAATGAGAATTGAGATCCTTGCGCGGACATCTCATCCCTAATACTTGCTTGCTCTGTATGNAATATTTTATTAATATATATAATTATTAAAACAACTTGACAAACAAGAGCTTCAAAATAGTCACTCATCCTGGTACTTCTATGACTCGTGCTAGTTTTGAAAAATGTTTATAAATTTTGGGCTCATGGTTAAGAAATTATGTGAAATATGGAGTATGAAATCTTAAATGGCGATTGAAATAATTATATTTCGAATTGCATTCAAAATAAATTATCATCAAACAAGTCCGTGTGACACTTTGAATAAGATAAAACGTAGTGAGACCAGTTCTTACAAGCAATTTGTTAGCAAGTTTCCTTGCACAAAATATACGTAGCATCATGTATACTTATGTATCACCCAACCTCACCTCATTTACCACAAAATTAAGTATTAGTTCCCATTTTTCCAGTTTGCCAGGTTGAAATTTGATTCACATATTGCCTAAGATTCAGTTATGAACACAGATGTGCATTCAAATCCAAGATTTGTCATCGAATTTTCATCTCTTGCGTTTGGACTTGAGAGATGTAACAGACTGCGAGCCGCTGTGCCAGTTTCGCTTCCGTTGGTTGATGAACCAGTTGTTTATTTGCTTCAGCTGCAACCCTGTCTGCTCCACAAGCTTTGCCTTGTCATCTTCCTGCAAGAATGGAAAAATTACACGGCGCTTTTCAGGGTTCTTGATTCTAATCTCCGTGTTTTTTGTCTTAAATCAATCTCTTTCTTGACACCAACTTCAGTGCGGATATGACACAAAGATTGCTGCAGTCGATCATAACTATACGTGAATCGGCAGAGACTATATAAACTACTAAACCACATAGATTTTGACTTTTGTTCCTTCATCTTTATTGGAATTATGCATAACAAATATAATAACCACACCAGATTTCAAATTAATGGTTTTAAATATTTCAAGAATCGTGATTCCTACAAATAAACAACACTTACTATAAAGATTTGTTACTGTTTTAGCATAAAGAATTATAGATGGTCACGAGTCGTTTGTAGAGACTGAAGATTTTTTTTTTTGGTTTGTTTATATTGATCGGATTGTTTAATGAATAGAGTAGAGGTTCAGAGTTGAACGGATGCTGATTTTGATATTTCAAGAAACAAGGTATCTAGAAATGACACTTACAGTTGGATAGGGCCACTTTGCGTGCTGCTGCCACCAGTTCTTTAGAGTAGTAGTAGTGTCACCAGGTAATTTTCCGGCCCTTCTTTTTCTTAATATTTCCTCTCTCACGTCTTCAATTTTCGACTTGAATCCCTGCAAAAATCAAACCTTGAATCAAACTGCATTAATACATTATAATCTGCCAAGTTACCTGCTTTGGAAATAAATCCACCTGTTTCAGCTCGATTTTCAGTTCTTGCCTCACTCTCTCCATTAAAGACCTCTCTGATTCTGTAGGAAGCAATGGACCGAATCCCATCAAGTCATGACCATCACCCATGGATTGATCTAATGAGAAATCCATTTGTAGCTCATCTTCGTCATCTGACATAGTCGCACCAGTTCCTTCTCCCAGAGTTGCACCTGTGGGGAACAAAACAACCAAATTCTCATATCAATGTGTTCAGTCATGGTCTGGAAAAGCTTCCACATTTACTTCTCCTTGATTCATAACCATCTTAAGTTATTAAATTCTTGACAAGCAGTGTGGGAATCTGGTACAAGATCTTCATCTTCAATGGTAGAATGCTGTCTATATTAAACATATGTTTTCAAAGAACAATCACCAATTATAGAGCAAGAGACAATGCACAAATGCCCTATCGCGGAATTGATTAATGCTCTGATATAATCAGTTGCTTGATTCTCAGACTAGAAATCTCTTCCCAAAGATGGCCAACATACACATTTAAGCTGTATGTTCAGTTTATATTTTTATAAAAGCGAAAATTAAATTTAAGATTGATGTAAAACTTTTGTGGCGCAAATGTAATACCATATCAAAGATAACATTGTCAGCGATTTGGAGATGACCAAACACTTGAAATAAAGTTGGAAAATGTCATGCACAATCAATAAATGGATTATTATTTTTATGAGACTTAGAATAACGGTGTTCCATATTATGATGATCTACCAGAAATTAAATATATATGATTGCCCAAAATTGGACTAAGATCTGATTGTTCTAAACCCAGCACTCATGCTTTCTAGTTACTCTAATATTTGATTTCGTCTAGTGAATAAAACTCACCTAAAAGTCGTAGTCCCGGAAAAAAGAAAACATTGAAAAATTTACTTATATCACAAACCAAACTCATATTAATCTTATCTTGCATCCTTAATTTTCACTAACGTTTACTGGGTTGCATTCAATACAAGTATAGCTTCGGATGCAAGTTCCAACATTAATTTTGACCATGGGAAGTAATATAAACATCAAGTTAAAGTAACACAACACATCCTCATTGGTTGGTAGAGGTAGATTATAAATATTAGTAGGTTGATTGTCACTTAATTAATTGTTACATCCATCACCACGAACCAACCCAGACTCTCCAAACCATATAAACTAATCCTCAATGGATCCCACTGTACCCACCTCTTGTTGTAGAGTCAGACACACTACCTTACAGAATCCTCAAAATCCTTTGACTACCAAATGTGAATCAAGATATTCACAAGAATTATAAAATGAAATAAGCAAAATCTCCTGCCAAATTGGAATATAAACTACAGTATTTGATATTAGGTTTGGTTGTATCACATATCTAAACTCACCAAACAATAATGCCAATTTATGAAATTCATTGTCTAGGTGTGGACAACCACATTAAATTACATTACATTAAATGATACACAACCGACACTTCATTAATCATCTTCGTATGCCTATTCATTATCTGCAAAACTAAAATTTTCCCTTTCAGAGCTTTGATGAGTTGAAGTTCCGGGTTGGATGAAATTTAAAAAAAAAAAACAAAATACAAGCGGCCAATCAATGGGTATGCGCAGGCTGAGCGGTTGATTCTCTAACATTTAAATCTTGGATTTGAGTCGGGTATAAAGTTGTAAAGGACGAGAAAGGAAGAAAAGTTCAGTAACACTATCAAACGGATGAATTTATTAAACAACTAAAGACAGAATTGTCATTTGAAGTTCGTACCAAAATAATAACGAATTCACAAGTAGGAGATTCGAAACAAATGGGGAGAAACAATTAATTTTACCAGTAATAGACTGCAAATTTTGCTCAATTTCACGGCAGGCCATGACAGCTTCAACAGCATGGATTCTGACATGTTGCTGCAGCTGCTCTCTGAATGAACACAAAACCAACAAATACTGTGCCTGTCTCATTCAAATCACAAACAGTGAACAACGGATGATGTTTTTTTTTTAAAATGGAAGAAAAAACTCAAATATAGGAAAATAACAAGAAAATTCAAAGAAACACATATCAGAAATCGAAGAGCCGGGATTTCGTATAAGAAACGTACCAAGAAATTGTTAAGTTCTTGCCTTTCATGTGGAGAGAGTGAATGATGATTATTTTGAGCATAAGCCTGCAAGATATTGTGAGACTGAGAGAGCTGAGCATCAATCAATGGCAGTTGGTCGATAGGCGTCGCCACACGCAGGCATGACACGTGCGCAGCCAGAAGCTGGTCGTACAACGGGTGGGTGGCGATCTCCGCCTTGAGCTGGTTGTGGTGCTCGACGGAAACCGCCATGGACCCATCGCTGAATCCACCAGTTCCTCCGGAACCCATCATGCTCACCCCTTGTTCTTGCATAATAGATATTTTCGTGGCCCCAAAGATCCCGTCTTTTTCACACTACACGATTACTTCTTTTCCTTTATGCAGAAGTGGAACAGTGCAGTGGGGTAGAAAGAAAAGAAAAAAGGGGAGTTGTGTAGAAATCAAAGCAAAAAGTAGAGAGTTTCACAGGTGAGGACCACTTGGGGGGGTGGGGGGGGAAGGGTTTCTTGTTCAGACAAGCAAAGGGTGTTTTCCTGTGAAATATATATATATATGTATATATTCACTGAATAGCTCGGATTTATTTCAGATTTTGCATGATAATTGTGTGTAAATTTTCTGTGGGGAAGAGGAAAAAAGGGCAGTTTCTTGATATTGATGGGGGCAAACACTATATTGGAATCAGAAACACACAACTTTCTGCACCGAGTCAGCAAGGTCGCTGATATTTATATAACCAAAGAATATTATATCTTTGAAATTATTTCTGCATTAACTTTTTACCCTTAATAATATTTATTCAATATCAAACTCAAGCACATCTTTTCTGTTAGTTAAGTTAGTAATATAAAAAAATAAAACATAGCTGTTATAAAATATGGATTAAAGGATTTATTAATTTTATAAATTCTCATAATTATCATGTCATGTAGAATCTAACCAATCCTATTTAGCATAGGCACTGTAAACTTATCTAACTCCACTCTCTCTTTACAAAAAAAAAAAGTGGAAATATATAGAAATACAAAATGTATATATGATTTAAATTTAGTTTATGTAAAAAATAAAGATTGTTAGTATAGTATACAAATGAAGTTCTTTAGGCATACTTAAAATGATAAATCTTAAGAAATATTTAGAGTTTTGGTTACCATTTGTCCATTTCACATGATTTCGATTTTGTTTGTGTTTCTAAGAATTGTAATATCTTGATATTGGCTTTGGTGAATAAATTCTTTCCTTATTTTTTAAATAAAAAATACACTTATATTAGGACAAATGATTCTAAAGAAACCAACGGTAAAATCTAGAATAGTTGGTGAGTAGGTATTTTGTGAGACGGTTTCACGAATTTTTATCTATGAGACGAGTCAACCTACCGATATTTACAATAAAAAGTAATACTCTTAGCATAAAAGTAATAATTTTTCATGGATCACCCAAATAAAAGATTCGACATACGAAATTGATCCGTGAGAACCTATCACAAGAGTTTTTGTGATAGTTGGTACAAACTCCCTTTGCTTTTTTATTTATTTATTTTTTTAACTTTGGAAAACTACCACAATTATATTTGGTAATATCTGGATAAATTCAAATTATCAACGCAATAATATTCAAACTACGTTAATCACATAAACCACGTACATTAAATTACCCATATGACAAAGATAAAAACAAATTAAACCTTTGATTTATTGATAAAAAAATCACGATGCATGCCCTACCACCACCCCAGCTGCCTTTGAAAACTCGCTTGCTTTTTTTTTTTTTATTGTATTTAAGAAAGTCGGCTGAAAGTTGTTGAGGTGTCACTCTTTTATCTTTGCTTTGACCTAACTTGTCAAATATGGCTCCACCAAATATTATATTTTTCTTAATTAAATATTACTCCATGAATTGCTTAAGAATTTTATGATTTTATCCGAAGATTATAATCTTAATACTAATAATCAATAAATTTTAACTCCATGAATTGCTTAAGAATTTTATGATTTTATCCGCAGATTATAATCTTAATACTAATAATCAATAAATTTAAATTAAATAATAATAATTTAAATTATATAAATAAATGCACTTACCAATCTTTCACTTTTTCTTGATATAAAAATGAATGAATAATCGAAGATTCCACAAAAAGATAGATTGCATATGCAAAAATTGATAATTATATAATCTCAGGCTGTTTGATATTTCGATATATTAATTAATGATTATAAAATACAACGTTGAAAATTGGTACATTGACATTATTTAATCAACTATGCAATTCTCGTCAGTATCGAGTATTTCATTTTCCTCCAATTCTTGATTGTAAGCTCAAACCATACATCCGTTATTTAACGAGCGAGCATCTCTATTATTATTATTATTATTATTATTATTATTATTATTATTATTATTATTATTATTATTATTATTAAATAATGATCGCCACATTATTGACTCAATCGCCTATCAAGTTAAATAATATGTTGCGAGTGAATAAATTAGGACCACAAGAATCATTACTAAGTGGTCAATGCGTACGCTCAATAGGTGGATTAAAGTTAACAAACTATCAAAGTAATAAATTAGGACCACAAGAATCATTACTAAGTGGTCAATGCGTACGCTCAAGAGGTGGATTAAAGTTAACAAACTATCAAAGTTTATAATCACTATAAATATAGGGTTCGATTTCGATAGATGAGACTAGTTCGAATTTAGACATCGGATCTACTCTGAGTCTGAAATCATAAAAGAGACCATTAGAAAGGGGCCAGGAGTGTGTCCCGGCGTAACCCTTCTGACTTCAAGTCAGGTACTGAGGATGATCAAAATGAAAGAACAGTTAAAGATACTGCTAAAAGTTAATATATTGAATGAATAAATTAGGTTCTCAACCCTAATATTTATACGAGAACACATGAGATCTATCATGGACCACCTACCAGGGCGAGACGAAATAGTTGCGGGGTCCAAAGTTTAGTTTGAGCCTGATCATTTGATGGACTAATTCATGGGATATCAAAAGTGGTGAAGAACTTTAAAATAAAATAACATCATCATATTTTTTTAGTATTACACTATTTTTTAAAATTCAACCTTCAAACTTCTTAGTCAAGTTTGATTATTTTCTCTCCTTTTCATTTTTGAAAACATTTTTTTATTTTTGAGAAAGTTTTTTTTTAATTCGAGTACGGTCGAAAACATATTTTATTTGTCCTAGTAAATGGTGTCGTGTCCAAATGAATTTAGACCTGTTTCGATAATCTCAAGAATTTTAGCAAACAAGAAATCAAAACGTACTTAAATTGGTAACAAACTTCATTTTGAAGACAATACGCGTAAGAGTTAAGAATATGTATTGTTGTTATTATTATTATTATTTGATAAAAATAGTTGGCTCATCTTGTCACTCTAAGCCCACCCCATCCAAAAAAAATGTTGCATTTGTAAATGGATTTTAAGAATTATGTATATTCACACATTTCTCATAGAGTAGATCTCTTATGAGACGGTCTCACGAATCTCTATCTGTGAAACGGGTCAACCCTATCGAATATTCACAATAAAAAGTAGTACTCTTAGCATAAAAATTAATATTTTTTCATGGATAACTCAAATAATAGATCCGTCTCAAAAAATACGACCCTTGAGACCGTCTCACACGAGTTTTTGCCTTTCTCATAATTGAGATTGAAAACTTAGATATCTCATCCTCATACATACATAAATAATATTTTTTTTACTTAAAAAATCATATATTTACGTCCTAAAATCACTAAACACGTGATTAATTGCTTAATGGTATATTAATTTGACATAATTCTAATATATGGAGTAATATGTTGGTAACACACGATTAATTTATTTTTCTTGTGTGAAATAAAGTTAAGGTGAAGGTGGTTGGGCAGCGAAATGAGGGTAACGCTAACGTTTGAAAGGTTGAAGAGAAGTGGAGAGTGGACCCAAAACGTAGTTAAATCCAAACTGTACTCTAGAATAAGTTATATAAACATATATAGTACATGTACAAAGGGTTGGCACAAATTAAATTTTTCCAACATTTTCTACTTTTCTTACATTATTTTTTGAAAAAGAAACACAGTAACATATACAATTCACATTTGACGTAATATTTTCTTTAATTTTCCACGATTGGTCGTGGAAAGCCGAAAAGTCTACAAGGATTTTGCATGCATGGACACAACACGTAAAAAACATTAAAAGTTGCCCAAGTGCCTGGAAAACCAAATGGATTGGTGCTGGGATAACTCATTACCACTTAACGGAACATAATTCAAATTGGTAAGCTTAGGCCAAGAAGGTTTTCTTGGACAAAAAGTCCGTTATTCATTTCTAATCGAAATTCTTTTTTTCCCCTGTGATTATGCAAAGAGATATTTGACCTCCTGTGTTCGGGCTTTGAATAAATATATCTTTTAAACGATTTTCAAAATCAACCTCATCCAATATCACTGCATCATTCCTCACTTGAAATGCCATTAACCTTAATATACATACAGTGTTACGAAGCTCTAAATGCAGTCATGACATAACAGATCACACTTTTGTAGCATCTACCTGACTCCACGACCAGAAAACAAAATCAAGTGGAAGCCATTAACATCTCGATTCTTAGGACTATAATGAAATATTTACAACTGTGAGATACAAAAGCAAAGTTATGTAGCTGAAAAATGTGGTTTCTATCTACATGAAAAAACGTCATGATGGTGTTAAGCTTGGCTTACATTGCTACGAGATCAACAAACGATAACAGCATTCACGGAAGTATCTTGTGCAAAACAAGTAATCACATCACAATGCATTTGGCTTTTGATTTTGATTCCTGCTTCGAAGAAGAGGTGGTATACGTACCACTACTTCGTGGTACCTGAAAATTTGTTAAGTTCGAAGCATGTGAGCGAGGTAATAAAGGTCAGAATTTTCTGTTGGATCAAATAGAACAGTCGAATTGCTTCCTGTGCGGTTGCTTCTTCATAAATATGTGTAGGGACTGCACGTATTATACGTTTTGAGAAATGTAACTGCAATATTTTGCATCCAACAGAGAATTACACAACAAAGTAACATCTGGTGGCACAACTAACGCCCACGAGGGGAAAAAAAGAGGAAAAATTACTGCAGAAATGCTAAACAAGAGTATACAAGCACCAGCTCATTTCTTTTGCTGTTGTTCCCATTAAGTATTCCAATAACGGGATCAGAACCTGTTCAGGACTATCACGACAAGAGGCACTAGAAGGAAAATCCAACAATGCTTTCATGTACTTTGTGTAAGTTCACAAAGCTCAATAAGGTGCTCTGCAAACATATATTATGAAGTGCTCTTTTCCAAAAGTGAAGTTGAAGAGTTTCATAGTATGTGGTAAAAGTTGAAAACCATTTTTTAAGGGTTTCCCAGAAGCACTGAGAGCTCTATATTATATTTTTTTAACGTCACAATTTCTTACTTCGAAATTGAAATAGCCTTCAGGAGTCCCACCTAAACATCAATTGACCACTTTCACGCCCACTTTTCTCGAAGTTAAGGACTTCTTAATTTGAAGTGTCTAACCAAACATGTGAACGACATTGAGCACATTCTCGACATCTGACTAAGAATTAACTCCTTTCATCATCTCCTTCACAAACTGTTAGATGCGTAAAAACTCATCCTTAATTGGTTGTATGGGGGAAGGCTTTAGTTAGTTCACTCTTTCAGCAAGGTCACAAGTACTTCTAAGTTCTAACACAAAATGTTGCTGAAGTTAAAAGGTCCACGAAAATCAAATTCCGCTCTAGGTGCTCTATCGACATAGTCATGGCGAAGGTTTGTACACAATTTGAACAGCAAGAGTTTAAGTGGGGGAAGTGGTTCAAAATTTATCACCTCATATTGGTCGAGGGCCAAAGGCGTATTAAGTTTACAAGGCATGGTTAGCTCGTACAACCAATTGGAGGCTAAACCAAGTCCACGAATGTCACTTTTGGTCCATACAATATAACTTCACAATATTAAGAGCATTAACCAACATCTCCTCGAAGTGTTTGCAATTACTAAAAAAATGATTATTCGTTTTTAACAAATCAGTTTTTGGTGTTTTTTAACAGCAAATTTTGCTTTTGATTATGCTCAATTTAATGAAAAATCTCAAAGCCAGTCTCATGCTGATTTTGTTTCTTCAAAGCTGAATATAATATTTTGATAAATAAATGAAAATTCTTCTAGACACTCTTATTCCCAATATTTTTGTCTAATTTAAAATTAAACTTTACACTCGTTCAAATAAATGAAGAGAGATGTGTTCTCTAACAAGGGTATTTTTGTTATTTTATTTAAAAATAATCACTTATTTATCAAAAACTCTACTTTAAAAAATTTCAATTTTTCATTTTTATTTTCAAATACTATTCACTTCTAATTTTTTTTTACACGGGCTTAAGCAGGTCAAGGCCTGTGACATCGGTCCCCTTACAAAATAACTTCATAACATTAAGAGATTTAGTTAACACTTGTTACCTAAATAAAATAGAAATATCATTCAGTGATAAAAAAAAAAAAAAAAAAACCCCACATCATTACATTATATTTGGTGTAATATGCACTGAGTTATCCTACCTGAAGCTTTGTTTTTTAACAGAAATGGTAAAACCAGTTAGAAGAAAACATAAAGGACATGCACATTCATTAAATGGCACCTCAATGTAACTACACCAGATACGTAAGAAAGTGTACAAAGGGAAAACACAAAACTACCTGTGGACCAGTCACCATCCTTGAACTGCCACTTACAGCTGATTGTTGCACATTATGCTGTGGTTGCTCAAATTCTTGTTGCTGGAGAGCTATTGCCAACTGCAAATCAGAACTGCCAAAAACAGCATTCAAGTTTTTTATTTAAAATTATTCCCATGGCAAGAGGTTTCCCATTATCAGAAATTGAAATTTGGAAAATGACAACTGAAATGGTGAATAAAAGATCCCAGAATATAAAAATCCATTACAGATCCACAGGAACCATATGAATTGCTTCAAATCCATAAAAGAATAAATAAAGTATAGAATAACAAGATAGGTAGTAAATATGAATTGTTTCACCCACAAACAAAGAGAAATCTAAAACCTTTTCCAGAAAAAGACACCGCAAACAATGATACATACTATCACAACAAATTTTAATAAAAGCAGATGTTAACCAAACACTGAAAACATGGGACTCGTTTTGACGAATATCAAACTCGGGATGTGATACAGGGTCACGGTCGAAAATGACATTTCATGTTTCATCACAAAACCAGATAATTTTGAGGACAACGTGTCGAAGATAAGTTAAGAGTAATACTTGAAACTTGAATGTTCTCGAGGGGTGCTGTCAATGCCGGCTAGATAGTCCTGGAAACCAAAACCTCAGAATTGATAGAGAAAGGAAAGAAGAGAAATAACAGGAAACAGAGATTATCGAAAAGTTCCATACTGCAGTAGTAGACATGGCATTCTGCTCATCCCATGTGCTGTTGGAATTGTCATCCACCTTGAATACCTTAAAGTTTCCCGTCATAAATACCGTATCACCATTCACCTGATCATGGGAATCAAGTTATGAGATGTGAAGCATGGATGGAATACCCAGTCTAAAAGAAAGAAGTTGACGTCTACTCCTGTTCTTTAGACACTAAGGAACACCGTCCAACAAGCAAAGCATAATAATATCAACATACACAACAAGGTTTAGGCAAGGAAAGTAGGTAATAGAGAAACTATGTCCATTCAAGGTATATACGTCGCCATAAAAGCCCCTCCATGATTTGTGTTTCAGTTGTAATCATGAAAGAATTAGTAACTTGTTAGTTGGCGCTGGATCTCTAGCTACACAGTTTTGGGGAATGTCACATATGGTAGAGTCTCTACATACAGAAACTCTGAATTTTCATCTATGGAGAACTTATAGTTTAACTTTTTAAGAACTTTACTTTTGCATATCATCAAGGTTCCTAATACAGTTTACATGCTTCAGTATACAAATTTAAAACAATCTGAATAGCCAAAGTTTGAAGTTTGAAATCTTTTGATGATTTTTTTGTTGTTTGATCACCTAAAAATGTTAGAGAAGTGTCTCATGACTTCAACCAAGTGGGAAGCGTTATGCATTGGACAAGAGCTTTTGAGGAAATATGCTCACAAGCAAATTTCTGCAAGATGTATTCTTAAAGTGGATTTGCAAAAAACATAAGATATTGTGGACTGACAATTCTTGAAAGAAGTGTTGATTCTATTTAACTTCCCTTCTTGGCTTGTGGGATGGATCATGGAGTGTGTCACAACAACCTCGTATTCTATATCTTTGAATGGTCAGATTCAGGGGTTCTTTCATGCTCAACGGGCCTCATACAAGGTGACCCTTTATCCCTTTTTATGTTTACATTACGTATTGAGGTGTTATCGAGGTTTTTGAATCACATGTCTTCATCCCCATCTTTTGGGTTCCACTCGAGATGCGGTAAGCTGGGGATTACACACCTTGCATATACGGAGGGGATATTAGCAGTGTTTCTATGACGATGGATTGCTTGAATCGTTTTGGTAATATTGGCGGGGTTGAGAGTGAATTTGATGAAGTCTTAACATGTATATGGCTGGCATGGATGATGGTGTGAGGGAGTCCATTTTGGATGTGGCATGTTTTAGTGTTGGCTACCTTCCGTTTCGATACCTCAGTATTCCTCTTGCATCTTGGAAGTTGCGCACCTTAGAATATAGCCTACTTGTGGATCCGATTGGGGCTAAAATTAGCTTTTGACCGAGACATTCACTATATCATGCCGGGAAGATCGAATTGAATAGATTGGGTAGAATGCTTCCGGTTATCCATTCTACTTCTACCACTCCCTTCTAATGTCGTGGATGTCAGTTACATGATTTGTAGGAAGTTTGTGTGGCCCTCGAAGGCCGAAGCACTTTTTTATCACGTGGAACATGTTTTGTAGACCAAAGGAAGATGGGGGCATGGGGCTTAAGAATTTATTTGCATGGAACAATGCTTTGATTGCAAAAACGTTATGGACTCCTTTGATTAAAAAAATTCTGAGAATTCGTATGTTCTTCTACTAGACAACCCTCGGCTGAGAGCGCAGGGATGCTGCTGGAGAGTTGGTTCAAATGTCATGGTGGTCTAGCTCGAGCTTATGATTTCCAGGTTAAAAAAGAAGGGTGATTACCATGGAAACCTATCATTCGAAAACATTGCATACTCCCCAAGCATCATTTTGCCATGTGGTTGTTTGCACACGCTAAATTCCTAACTAAATATAAAAAATGCTAAATTGAGAACAAGATGCGTGCACTTCGTAATAATAGTGAGGAATCAACAAGTCATCTATTCTTTGCTAGTGACGTGACGCGTCGAAGAAAATATGGAACAACATCAAATAATGGCTAGGCATGCGTAAAACCATGGGATCTGCAACATCGGTTCTGAAAGCTTTACGTGGAGTCTATAGAGGGAATTTTGCATTGTCAAGGTTGAGATCATGAGATGTACTGCAGTGGCAGCATGTGTCTACAACATTTGGAATGCACGCACTCGAGATATTTTTGAAGAAGAAATGTTGTGTCCCGAGAATATAATTAGGAAAATCAAGATCCTTACTCTTCTATGTTTGCCAAGTCATCTGGATATAGGCTCTTTATTGTATCATTATTTTTTATGTTGTGTGTGGACATGATCATCTTTGCTTGTTTCTAGAACCGAGGTATGCACCATGTAGTTGGTGTGGTATCGTTGGTTCTATTGGTTTGATATTTGCTATCTCTTGGGTAGTGTATTTATACAAAACTCTTTTTACCTTATTTTAATGAATGTTATTCATTAAAAAAAAAAGTAGTTTATACCTAAAGTGAAAATAAATATGAAACAAACAACGTGGAGAACTCCGAAACACAACATGGTATACCTTCTATAATGTTGTCATATCTTAACAGAGGTATTCGGGCATTTCCTTCCACGATTGAATTAAAAATCACCCAATAATAAAAATAGAACGAATAATTTCCATGCTATCTCACCTCATTCAGCTTCTCCCATACCAAATCTGGCTGATTTATATAACCTTGATCTGTTGCTAAAATATACAATTCACCTTCATACTGCAAAAAAAGTAATAAGGTACAAAACAAACAACATGCATCAAGAAACAAAACACAACTCATGCTGTAACACTAGCATTAAAATAACATAGGGGAAACCATATGGCGCATTTTGAAATTAGAATTAACACAATGTTCATCCCCTAAAGCATTTGGAGACGTGAGAATATTATAGTAATTGATTCATATATTCGAATATCGTATTGATAGATAGATGAGCACTCATTTTATAGTCAATGGTATATTTATGATTTTTTCCATGTTTAAGACATTTTGCTGTACCTAAAAAGATTTCAAGAAACATAATTGTGAATGAGGGCATAATAAAATTTATACACTCCGCAAAACTAGCATGTAGTGGCTTTACCACTTACTCATTGAACTTTAAGAAGAGATTTTTAATTTTAAAAATTAAAATTTCGATGAATTATTAACACCAAGTATCAATAAAATGCAATTAGTTAACATTTAGGTTGTCATAACAGTTGAAAATATCAATTGGTATCATATTTTTTATTCAGCATTTACATACGATATCCATCACTCATTTCAAATGATGTGAATGTTTAAATTATTTGAGAAGCTTCAAGTCTTCAACATCAATAATTTCTGTAAAATAAACAAATGTAGTAGAAAATTTAGATTAAAAAATCCATATAAGTGTAGGTTACAACCCCTATCACTCATTTCAAACGATGTTGGTTTTTAGATTAATTGACAAACTTCAACATAGATAATATCGGTGATATTACAATATAATTAAATTTATACAAAGAATTCTAATATTATAGAATAACAAATAACAACCAACTCTTGTAGGAACTTCATTTTTTGGTCACATACAAACGAACTATAGTCTTAAACATAAAATTAATGGTTCCACCATAGTGTGACAATTTGACTAAAAATAGAGAACTTGTGTTTCCAGCCATAAACATGAACCTATGAACAAATATACCATATTGATATTTTCTCATGTTGCAAAATGTTTCTAATCCGATCAGACTTTAGGAGAAAACGATTATGATTTTCTCCCGAAACTTGAACAATCAACAAGAATTAACAGGAAAAGTCATATTGATATATTATGGCAACTCGACTTCTTAAATTATGGAGCCTACACTTCTATAGTTTTTCAAATTCCAAGATGGGGCAAAGAGCAGATTTTGTATCCATAATCTTTCGTCCCGTGTTAAAAACCCTGGACCTAGTGATGTAGGCATGTCATCAACCGCCAAAAGAAAAAGGGTAATTTTATCATTATCCAAACCGATACATCGACCCCAGAAAAGTGAGCATCTTCCACGCACAGTTATACTAATATGATGAATATCTCAATCAATAAAAAATAGTTGCTAATACACAGTATAAACTTAGTCAACATGCAACAGATTATTTGGGGATCAAGAAAACATTTGCTAGTGGAAACAGATATAGCTGTACAATCTAATTGCTGCATACTAACCTTAAACATAGTGTTGAAATGATTATTTCTGAAAAACACGCAAAGCTCACGTTCCTTCACTTTGTTTTGTAAGCAAAATAGGCTGCAGAAGACAACCGAAAATCAGAAACTAATCTTCTAAACCATGGGGCAACACAGCAAACAAACATACCCATATTTAGTCAACTGACTAGCGCTGTTCTTTATAAACTTCTGGATCAGTTCCCCTAATGAATCAATCCAAAACGACAAGATGAATTAACAAAGATATCCTACATCTTTAAGAATTAAAATAATTAAACAAGAATGACTGTGTCACTTTTTCCAGTGGAACAAATAAACCAGGTTGAACACTAATTAATCGATGTTTTCATTCAGTTAGGGCAGTTTCACCTTGTCTTATAGATATTCTGTCTTTGCTGTTAAGGTCACTATCATCCAAACCATCTTTATCCAATTGCTCTGCAAGAACCACTTCACCTTCATAAACAGGTTCTCGATTTTCATAAACAACAATTTCTGGCTTCAATATGCGTTCTTCACCTTCATAAATGGGTTCACCACCGTCGACACTTGGAATAAATACATTAGGCTCATCCTCGCCATGCAAAATCCCGCTAGATGAATCCATAACAATGGTGGTGGTCAACACGCTAGAAGAATCTCCTGCTTTAAAACCATTTTGATTCTCTCTCGGTTCCTCTGAGCCAGAAGTGGAAGTGAAGTCACTCTGAGCATGCTCACTCCTGGATTTATCTCGAAAGCTATCAGAGACAGACGGAGGATCTTGTTTAAATGAAACAGAATGAACATTTTCATTCTCAGCTCCAGAACCAGTGTTTTCAGCCACATTTTCGTAATGTCTAGTAAATTCTTCAAGAGTAGGTTGGGTACAGAAGTTTTGCGGATAAGCATTTGAGATTGAACAAACAGTTTCCAATGAAACTGCTTCAGGGTGTTTAAGATCTACAATGTCATTGTTCAGAATGCTGATATTATCTGACATTGATGTCCCTGTCTTTACAAGACCAGTAACATTTTTTTCCAATGCTTCTGAATGTGTTGCCAGTTCAGATTTATCAATTTGTACAATATCAGGGAAATTTACATCAGTAACACCACCACCAACGGGTGGATATGAAGTTTCGGCCTCTGACAACTTGAGAACTTTGAGGAGCTCTGCTTCTTCCTCAATGTCTCCTTTTTTTGATCTATGAGGAGAATTATTAAAGGATTGGCCTCGGGAAAGACAAGGTGAAGGCACTCCAAGAGTTGCAGTGGTTGCAGCCACAAAATCAACACTATCACCTTCTTGATTCCTTTTCTCATCATTCTTCTCCAAAGTTTGTGTGTCTAACGAAACAAGCTCACCCATGAGAGAGTTATATGATTTTGAACCAATAGCATCAGCAGTTTCATGGTCCTGAAACACATCAACAGAAGAAACCATCATTAAAATATAAGCACGGTGTGCCTGAGATTTTGAAAAACGGTATAAGCACAGCCAGATGCCATTACACCATACCACGAGAGATTACTAAGTTTCAGCATCGGACTAACATCATTTTCGCCCAAAAGATATCCAAAAACCAAAGAACCACACCTCTCACTACTTTTACACTCCACCTTAATTCTAATGAAAATATCACCAAAACATTTTCTGCTGAAACTGTGTTCTTGACATTTGAAGACCTTGAATCCATAATCAGATTCACATGCACTCTATCATCCGCCAATTAATACAATTTTGGCATCCAATAAATATTTAACGTCCAAAAGGAAAATGGTTGCAAGAACTGTGTATTCATGCGAACCACAAATCAAAATATTTCAGTCACTTTTTCAAACCACCTGACATTCTAGTTTTGTTGACAAGGTTGACTTTTAGTGCATAATATATGTTTTCCTTTGCCAATCACTTTATTAAAGGAAAGAATGTTTGAGATATAACGTGTTTGAATAGAATAATTAGCTTGGCAAGAAAAACTAAGTTTTAACAAACAAGAAACACTATAAAAATACAAATGGTTGAACAACTCGGCCACGTTCTTTCTTCGCTACGCCTACGTATTTTCAGATCCCAATATTCCCTGGTATGACGTCATTGATTTTTTAGGTCTCTGGATGGGGGACAACATCGTTGCATATTACTCGTTTTACCGTTCAACTCGGCCTGGCAGACAATCAAGTTTTTCGTGTTTGGATATTCTGAGCTATGCATCATTCATTTGAGTTAATTTAGATTCATATACCTACATTCAGATATAACACTTCAAACATTTTAATCTCATACCATTAAAGGGAAAGCTTCTGGGATTGAACACGAGTCAACTCAATCATGCAACAAAATGAAATAGCTCAGAATTTGAAAATATCCATTAATTTTGGCATCACTTAAAAGAATAATTAATTAATATAACCATAAAATTTCATGTCTGAGTCCCAAGTCGTCCTTTGCCAATTACAATACCCCTCGATATTGCATCTTTGTGATGCAATTACGCAAAGTAGGTTGGCACCTAAACTAATACAATGAATCTTCACACTATATCACCTTTGGAATGAGAGAAATCACCCAATACAAAACCCAAGATTTTAAAGCAGAGGTTCCACTCAAAGCATAGTTTGCATTCAAACATGGTTAAGTCAATGAAGATCATTAAAACACATTACTCTCAGACTAATTTTATGGATCTTTATTTACTGCATGCCTTTTGGATCATCGTGAGAGAAGCTGTGCAAGGAGGAGAAAAGGGTAGATACAGGCTATGGGAGAAAAAAAATCTAAAGATTGAGTGCAGGCTAAAAATCAACTTTAGAGCTTTGCTTCTGTTAATAGCCTTGTTCATTTTTCTTTGGGTCTAGAATCATTGACTATAAAATTGAGAAGGATGCTTCCAAGCAGCACACTTAAGTAAACCAAATAAATCAAATGTTATTTATCAATCTGGAGCTCGGGATGCATACAAAAATACACAGCATTATAGATGAGCAAGACAGATAAAATAAGTATATGTAATCTCTGAAAAGCCATAATTGCAAAATATTTCCCACCGCCATTAAAACACTTATTAACCGAATGATACAGAACATGAAATGCCTCAGGAGAATGCAAGTGAATAAGATGATAAAACTCAACTAAGAAAATAACAAAGGAAGTATTTAATACTCAAAACGTGAAATACCACTGTTGTTGATTGGTGTGGCACAAGATGCATACCTGTGAATCAACAATCCATCCATGATAGAGTGGAATATCCAACAAATCAAATATTGCACACTCTCGGGTAAACTCAAAATCATCAATTCTGCAAAATACAATATTTGCCCGTCAAATTTACAATGATAAACAAAGGATACTCTCGTTCAAATCAAAATAGATAAGAAAATAGTATTTTTCTTTCAATATTATGCATATTAAATGAGTGCACCAGGACCACCGCCAACATAGCCTGTAGCATATAATAGTGGAATGTAATCTTTGACGAATAATAAAAAGATAATAAGAACTATTCTACCTTCTAAATTTTATATTCACATCAATTCCAGTTGTCAATCTAGGAAGCAAATCAATTGCATCTGCAATGTTCTGTTGTTGATTTTCAACATAGCCAGTATCTTTGTTCTGCCGAACAGTTAGCAAGGTCAAACCAATCAAATTCAGAAAGGAAAACCTAAAAAAAAGATCGCTTAAGTTTTGTAAAGCGATGTAAACATAACGAAAGAATAATATGTATACAATTTGTCAATGTTAATAAATGGATAAGATAAGAATGCACCAAATGTGATTACTTCAATGTTACTGTTTGAATCAATCAACCGCTCAGCAACAAGTGAAAGCAATTTCTCCTGTGAAACCTCAGGAATATCTGGACTCAAATTTAGGCTGTTCTTCAGGGAAAGAACGTTACCTATTGTAACACAAAACATCAAATTAATAGGACAGAACCTACAAACAAAAACAAAACTCAGGTATTTCATAAGAATACCATTGCATACATACTAAAACAGTACAAATTTTAGGCAGTTTGTTCATAAGATGTCAAATACAACACTATAAACAAATATCATCCAACAGGTAAAAATCTGTTCTTGATCCAAAGTCATGAAAACATGCTATGCCAACATACCAAATCTAAAATAGACTAAAATAATCCATTCTGGCAGTAAGGATTCACCATATTTGAACAATTATTAAGGACCGAGAAAAAAAGCAGAAAGTACTAATAATGTGCCAAGTAACTCGTAGTTGAACAAATAGGTTGATAAAACAAACGGAAGAGTTTTTTCATAAAAATTCCCTCAGAGACAAATTAGGTTCAACAAGATCTAACCCCACTCCTTAATTTCCAACTTCAGATCAATTACTGGACTTTAATCCAAACTAGACCGAAAAAATTCAATGTCCAAATAACTCATTAAACTTCGTAAGTGCCAAGTCATGCCTAATGGGAACACACAATTGGCCCAATATAGATCGTGATGACATGCTTTGAATATGTAAAACAAGAGTCACCAATAGCAAGTACCAAATTGAAATAAATCGAAGATTCGATTTGCAATTAGTGTAATGAAAACAGAAATTAGTAAATCAACAATTCAAAACATTATACAAATCCTTTCCTCGAAAATAACCAAAATTTGATATGTGCGGGCGCATACAACCATAATTCACGATCTCAGAAATGCTTGCTTGTTAAGTCGTGAGAACAATTCGTTCATACTCAGACTAGTGCCAACTGCCAAAACAATTCCAAGGTGCTACCAACATTCACACATGATGAGCCACGTGATAAAATATAAAATAAAAAGCCACGAATGGTCTAACAGTTTTATCTTAAAATTAAATACCCAACCTAGTCACACTATAACTCAAAAAAACTATAGAGTTCTGGGGTGGAATTAAGCTTCTTTTGCAACAACTTTCCATTTCTTACTCTTTGCCCAAACGTCACCAATTCAACCCACACCTCTAAACTAACTGATATTCGCAAGTATTCCCTCGAATGGAGAGTGGGGTCGATAAAATTTAACTCAAAGTTCCATTAAAATTTCCGATTTCTAGCATTTCTCCTCCAAACAAAAGATCAAAATCTTCCTCAAACATAAAAAAGACAGATATTCTGACGCATACATAAACCACAATTATTACAAATCCCTATGGATGAAATTACAGATAGCAAGGAGAGGACAAGGGCCATTGTCGTTCTGGAGAATGATCGGAGTCGTTCGTCCTAAGAATTGTACGACTTTTGTTCGGTGCACCATCTCTTTTTCGTGTTCTTCCCTCTTTGCCTCGTCATCAAGCAGCGGCTGAGCCGCGGCGGAGCTCGAAGAAGAAGAAGAATCCATTTATTTTCCAGGAAACAATTTTGTAATTGTCAATTTTGGGTTGATCAATTTCATTTTTTTTTTTTATCGATTTCTACTAAGTCAAAAAAGCAGAAGGTGTCAAGGTGAGCAGGTGAATTCATAATTAACAACAATATATAATAATTTAGATAAAAAAAATTGATTATTAATTAAATCATTCATCAATAGACTAAATTAATTAATCTAATAATATTAACAAACTTGTACAAACATTTTACGTATAATAAATTTGACAAAAAAAGGAAAAAAAAGTTGCATTAAAGTTTGTAAAAATATACGTAGGAAATTGACAATTTTTTTATTATGATTTTATCCTCGATGATTACACTAACTTAAAAAATTAGTAAAACTCAACGGAGAACTTCATGGTGTGCAAAACTTGTGTGACAAGTGGATTGTTTGAAGTTAAAGAGGTCGAAACACTCGCTCTTCTTGATGATATTCAATGGACATCTTCTTTGGAACTTCAGGATATTATTTTTGAAACGGTCTCAGAGACGGTGGTCAAAGCAATAAGATCAAACAATGTAGAGTACACAGAGTTTGGATCGATTATCTACAGATGCTGTCAAATTTTAGAAGCTCATCCTTCTTTCAAAATTCAACATGCTAAAAGACAAGTAAATATAGTGGCTCACACATTGGCACGCGCGGCAATATCTTTTGTTAATCTTTTTATCATGTATAATCCTCTAGATATTATATGTAATTCAATCAACTACGATCGTGGGAATAATGACTGATTAATGTATATTTTCATTTCAAAAAAAAAAAAAACTCTAAAATATTCAACACACTAAGAAACTAACGATTTTGTTATGTCAATTTTTATTAATAATTGAAGTAAAATAAACATTGTTTAACTCGAACGATAAGATAATGAAATATTCTTCATATATAAATAATAAATCAATATATACAAATAATTTAATATTTTATAAATCTAATCCTTTGTAAAAATTGAGTCCGGCGTTTAATAAAATAAATATTATAATCAAATTAATATTTCATTATTAGCAGCAAACAGTGTCATTTATGAAATGAATGTATAGATGAATCTAGATAGATTGACTAAATTTGGATATAATTTTTTTTTATCCAGAGCTTTCTATATTGTTCATATTTATGTTTTAAATCCACAGTGACATTGACAATGCCCAAAAAAAAGAATATAAAAGAAAGAGAATTTTAGAAAATATAAATTTGTGATATATATTTTTGTTGCCGTAATTTTTATTTTAATTCAAATATTTAATATGCGTGAAAAAGATATGGGGTGTAAACATCCGATACTGCAAAAGTTGAGAATTTGGAGTTCAATATTAAAATAAAACGACATAAACATTAACATTTTTTTTTCAAAAAATATATATAAATGAAAACAATTATTTATATAATATATATATATATAAAATCTTGGAAAGTTTTATTAACGTCGGTTTGGCATACTTTGGAAACTGAAAATGAAACGGAAAACAACAATTTGTTTAATAGTGATAAAATAATTGAACTTGGAAAATAGTCATCATTTTTATTGCACTGGAACAATGGCCTACAAGATCATTATTGGTTTTGACGTTGTATAAAGATGAAACACAAATGAAATGCATCATAAAGGACATGGCTCGACCAAGTCATGCATGATATGTGACAAAGGGGCGGGCCTGTCTTACATTAGACTCGTTCCGTAAATCTGACAGGTCCAATCGGAGTTTAACTTGTTGGATCAATCAAAATAATATTTTTTTAAAAAAAAATAAATACAAAATAAAGAATGTTGCTTACGCCTGCCTAAATGCGTATATAGATTTGTTGGGTTAAGCATACATGATTGAGAGTAATATTAGTGTGAATGACTTCTTGGAAAGTTTTCGTTTGTCAAATTGCTAACGTTGCGCCACTTGATCTGTTTGACTAGGTGAGTTGTAAAAGAGAGATGTCATATCTTAATAGGTAATAATGTCTCTACTTGGGATAAGGACGACGGTAAGAAAAGAGTGAGACTAATATAAGGAGAAAACACCAACATATATACACGCACCTCCCCGGACTAATGAGTCTAACATCCCGACTCATTAACACCCAAGCAGGTGAACTTTTCTCTGCCATGAGCATAAGGAAATAAAGTTGAGATTTGACGAACAACTATAGTTTTTGGCCTAGTGTTAAATGCTTGATCATAACAATTTGTTGGGATCAGGTTAGAGTTCAGAGCGGTATAAACTATTTTAAAATTTTCAAAAACTTTGAGCTTTTCTTAACAGTTTTTAGTCTGTTAAGAAACTATTATCGAACGGCTAGCTTGCTGGACCACTGAAAGTGAATAAGTGCGGAAACGGCCTGACTTGACCAATGATAAACTATATAATGCAGTTGGTAGTTAACAAGAAATGACTTGAAAAAAATATGTAAGAATATAAAGTGCGTAATGAAATGAGACAAATATTTTATGGATGTCCTGAGATAAAACTCAAACGTCACCCCTTATTCTACTTAGGAAAGATTTCACCAAAAAGCTATTATTTTACAATGTTTTGTAGTAAATCACTTCAACTAGGACTTATTACTACCTAAATCGAATAAAGATCTGTACGTTTAAGAACCACCAGTTCACCATAAAACAATACAAAATATCCAATGGTCATGTTGACTTCTTGAGTTGATAATGTACCATATATTGATCCTTGAAAGATTTGATATATTCTGATAGGCGTATGCCATGTGAGCAGCTTGAAATATGAAAACTTTGAGTGTGCTCGAAAATCTTGGAAATATGCAAGTTTCAGAAAATAATCAAACATTTTGTAGTTTCGACAGTTTCTTCTCTTTGAAATCTACACATATATAGTTGAAAAGCTCTAAAAATCGGATTTGATTTTCAACTATCATTTGTACTGTTACCCGACATAATGTACATGTCTCTTGCAATCGCTGTACCTATAATTAAATGCTCATTTAATGTTCTTTTCGCTTTTGCGACTTTAAGCTCCTTGCTTTCAAAACATTGACATACCATGGACAAAATATTGAAAGTTTTGGTATACCAGAGTTACCATTACGAAAAATATTGAAAACATTGATATTTTCGGTATGATGAAATTTTGGCATTCTATGATAATGATATCGAAATTTTCGGTACTGTATTAATATGAAATTATGAAATATTCGTTATATACGAAAATATCGAAACAATATTTATATATTAAAAAAATATAATACTTAAGTAATTAAATTATAAATAAAATAAGAATAAATCAAAGATTCGGTATGAACGATATATATTGATAATGTACTGATATCTCGGTATACATCAAATATTTTGTATAATTGTTATGTTACTTGTAATGTAACGAAATAATGGTAAACCAAAATTTCGGTATATTTCGTTACGGTGCTAATATAATTTTCCTATATAAAAAATTGTCAGTACGATATACCGTATGACCAAAATATTTCGGTATACCATAGTGAACCACCCCTATTTATGTAGCATTTTACATCACCAATTTAGCTTTTGCTATTGCCATTATTTTATAGGAAAAATGTCTTTTAAAATGTAATTATCAAAATTCATTTTAATTCAATAAAAAATATAATAACAGGTTTCATCACACAAATATATGAATTTTTATGTTCTTTTAAAGACAAAATTTAAAAATCTGCATAATTTTTCGAAAATTTCATACAACACAATTGATTTTGAAAATAAAACTGTGAAGATGTTATAAAAATCTCTCACAAAATTTATTTTTCTCAAAATCTTTTTGATACGAGGAATAACTTAATTTTGAACATCTTATAAAGTACTCTTATACTTCATCATCTATTACAGGGGTTCACAAAACATCTCTTATTTTTAAAATTATATGTGAGGTATATACGACTAAAACTTTTTATTATCGATATGAACTAGTATTGGATGATATGAATATTTTAGATTTATTTTTTATTTTCATATTTGAAATTTAGTTTTATCTTATCAACTAAATTAGATTTATTTGTTGCAACAAATTATTTGTTCCTATATTTTTGTATTCTTCGATCTGTGTAATCCATCTATAAAATGTATAAATGAGATGAAATTAAATTCATTCTATTTTGGTCTCATCATTTTCACATGGTATATATCAATATCGGGTTAACAATACCCTATATTATTTCCTCATTCAATTCAAAATCTTTCCATCGTCCTTCACCATGGCTGACAAAGAACCATCTCCAAGCTAGCTCTTATCAAAACCAATCTTTACGCTATTCATCACTCTGACAACCATTCAACTGTCCTTGTTACTCTTTTATTGACTGGAGACAATTATGGTTCGTGGATCCATGCGATAAAGATGGAACTTTGTGCTAAAAACAAGTTTGGCTTTGTTGATGGATCTCTTCCAATACAAAAACAAAAGAATGATTTTTCCAACTAGGACCGGTGTAACGACTTAGTTTGGAGTTAGATTCTTTACTTCGTTTCACTAGAGATACATACAAGTATCTTTTATGCTGAAATTGCAGCTCAAATCTGGACGAATCTTAATGATCGTTTTTCTCAATAAAATGCTCATAAGATTTATCGATTGAAACAATCAATCTCAACTCTCAAACAAGATGGTATATTTGTTTTCCTATATTTCACACAACTCAAATCTTTGTGGGATGAACACAGTTCCATTATTTCTATTACTCCATGTATATGCGACAATAACAAAATCAAGATCATGCCATGGAGTTTCTTCAAGGAATGCATGATCGTTTTTCAGCTGTTCGCAGTCAGGTTATTCTAATGGAGCCTTTTCATTTAATTCAATGTATCTATAATTTGGTATACCGAGAAGAAAAAAACATGAGATTAATATCCGTACTATTCCTATTGTTGATTCGGCAACACTTCAAGCATATAAGCCACCTTCTCGATCTTAAGGAAAATTCCAACACCCTTTATTTGAGCATTGCAACAAGCATGGTCATACTTTTACTATATGATATCAGATTCATGGCTTTCCCATACACAAGTTAAGAGATCAGCGACCCCCTACGACTTTGCAGATTAGCAGGTGAAGAAAACAGAGCCGCTTTCCACTACCTGTGCTAGCCAATTAACATATGAACAATTCAATAAACTTATTGCACTTCTTGCCAAGGAAGACTCTGGTGGATTATCAGTCCACTTGGCATGTAAAACTCTCATTTCTTTACCCTCTTATTGGATTATTGATTCATGTGTCTCTAATCATATATGTACATCTGTTTTTTTTTTCTTCATATTATAAGGTCAATAAAAGTTTATCGATTCAATTACCTGATGGTTCTCAAGAGCCTATGACACACATAGACACTGTTACTTGTTCATCTTCACTAACTCCCATGAATATTTTCCACATTCGATAATTTAAATTTAACTTACTCTCTATCTCACAATTAACAAAGTCAACAAATTGTGATGCAATTTTTTCTTTTTCTGCATGTATATTTCAAGACCGAGCAACAAAGAAGAAGATTGGCCAGGGTAGTGTTGTTAATGGCATTTTCTATTTATATGCATGTTTAGCTTTAAATTATGTTTTTTTCTTTCAAGCAATGTAATAAATTTGACCTATGACATTCTCGCATGGGCCATACCTCTAGGTCTCATATTGATTTCATTGTTAAGAATTCTCCAAATATTTTGCTAATAAAGAATTTATTTGTGACGTTTGCCCGCGTGCTAAACAGTCACGTCTCATTTTTTCTTAAAGTACGTCTCGCTATTCTCATTGGTTTGAATTAATTCATATTGATATTTGGGGTTTTCTTTCTATACCTTCTAAAAATGTATCTCGTTTTTTTCTTACTATCATTGATGATTATTCAAGATGCACTTGGATTTACTTATTAAAACATAAATCTAAAACTTTTCACATGTTAATCCATTTTTTAATCAAATTAATCATCAATTCAATAAGAAACTTTCTCGCATCAATTCTAGCAATGGGGGAATTTTCTTCTCTCAACTTCAAACTATTCACTTAGACAATGGTTCTTAAACAAAATGTGCACTTGGTTTCATGACAGTGATATTACTCACCAACGTAGTTGTGTTGGAACCCCACAAAAATGGCATTGTAGAACGTAAGCATCGACATTTACTTGATGTCGCTCGCGCTTCACGATTTCAGACGATATTGCCTATTTCATTTGGGGGTGAATGTGTTCTCTGAACTGATTTCCTTATTAAAAAACTTCCAACTCCACTCCTTCAATATAAATCATCTCGTCAAGTTTAATTTTGAATTGTTCCGTCATACTCATATCTTCGTGTTTTTGGATGTTTATGTTTTGCAAAAAATATGAATATTCGATGTAATTAATTTGATGAGTGAGCTAGGCCTGACATCTTTGCTGGTGACCCATATGGTCAAACCGGGTATCACATATATGATTTCCAGACTCTTCAAATATATGTTTCTCGCGATGTCGTATTCCATGTATCAACTTTCTCGTATCAAGATCTCAGATCTCCATCATCACAAAATTCAATCTCCATCACCCCAATCGAAGATGATGGATTCTTTGATTATACTATACAATCAATTGATCCATCTCCTAATGTTTCTTCTAGTGATCCAATCCATCATAATGTAGTTGATCATTCCAATGATTCTTCAGTGGATATTCCCACATTTTCTCTGCTTGATTGCTCTTCCAATTCCCTTCATACGAATTCTGCTCCTATCGCCAATAACCATCTTCAGAAAATCTGACGTCCACCCACCATCTGAAAGATTACATTTGCAATCGAATTTCGCTCTCGACTGATTTCCCTCTTGCATATTATTTCTCGTTAACTCATCCAAATCATTCTTATCGTGCATGTGTTTCTAACTAATCTTATTGAAAACCATGAAACAAAATCTTTTTCTCAAGCCATGAAGTCTTTTGAATGACGTGATGCCCCGACCATAGTAATTCAGGCTCTTGAATCCAAAAATACTTTGTGTTTATGTTCATTTTCTAAAGACAAATCATTATGTTGAAAAATGTAAAGATCGTCTAGTTTCCAAATGATACACTCGAATATAAAGTATCGATTATCACAATACTTTCTCACTTGTAGCCAAACTAGTCACTGTTCATCTCCTATTTTCCATTGATGCAATAAAAAGTTGGTCTTGACACAAACTTGATGTCAACAATGGGTTCCTACAAAGGGATCTCAATGAAGAGGTCTATATGAAACTTCTTCCAGGATACTCTCATAAAAGTGAGACTCGTGTGTGCAAATTAAACAGATTTCTCTATGGTCTTAAACATGCGTATCGTCAATGGTTTTCTAAATTTTCAAGCACATTTATTCAATGTGCTTTACATCAATCTATTTCAGATTATAGTATTATTACGTACAATAGGGATGACAATGGGTAGGGTATGGGTCGGATTTTATACATCCATCCCCATACCCATTTATTAAATTCATCCCCATACCCATCGAGTATTGAATTTCATCACCATCCCCATACCCATCGGATTATCGGATACTCATACCCTACCCAAATACCCAGTTATCATATACAATTGAATTTTTTCAAATTTAAATTGTTTAAATGAAGTTATGAATATTTAAAAAATTATTTAAATGAACAATAAGAAAAATTATTCACGCTTTATAATAAGTATGTGTGTGTGTATATATATATATATATATAATGAAGTTTTANTCCGATTACCCAATTATTTAATCGGGTCTAAAAATTCCTCCATACCCTCTTCTATTCGGGTCGGGTATCGGATCCTCCAACGGGTTCGGAGGAAATTGTCATCCCTACGTACATATGCGTGCATCATATTTTTATTTTCATTATCGTATATGTCAATGACATTATATATTATCACTAGAAACGATGATGATGCCATTTTCGATATGAAAATTTTTCTTTCTCAATCTTTCTCCATTAAAGATGTTGGTAATCTTAAGTATTTTTAGATATCCAGGTATACCTTTCTAAATAAGGGATTTTCTATGTCAAATAAAATATACTCTTGATATATTATCTGATTCTAGAATGATCGGATCTCGGCCATCTGATTTTCCTATGGAACAACACCTTCATTTGAGATCAAATGTTGTTACTATTCTTTCCTATCCAACATTTTATCATCGACTCATGGAAAGAGTGTTATGTCTCACTAAAACTCCACCCGATATTTAATTTGTCGTAAATATAGTCAATTCATGCAATGCCCTTACTCTAGTCATCTCGATACTGCATATCGGGTTCTCCGTTATCTAAAAGGAACCATTAATAAAGGTTTATTTCTTTTCTGCATCTAGTCTCCTTACTTTGATGAGATTGCGTATTCCGATTGGGATGCTTGTCCAACTACTTGTCAATCCACCACGATCTATTTCACCATGCTAGGTTCTTGCCCCATTTCTTGGAAAACCAAGAAACAACCCACAATTCCTCGTTCCTCTGCAGAAGCTGAATATCTTCTCTGGCTGCACTTATTTTTGAATTACAATGGTTAAGATATCTCCTTTCAGACATGGCTTCCATCATCCAAAACCAATTTCTATTCATTGATAGTCAAGTTGCTATGCACATTGCCGAGAATCCTGTCTTTCACGAGCAAACAAAAATAGATAGATTGTCATTTTGGATGGGAAAAATTCGGGTAGGTCTTATTGCTCTTGTCTACGTTCTTGTGATCAATTGACAAACATTTTTACCAAGCCTCTTGATGATGATGCGCATCGTCGGCTACTTCCCAAGTTGCGTGTTCTTGATATTTCAATCCCGACTCCAATTTGAGGGAGGTGTTGGATGATATTAATATTTTTAGATTTGTTTGTTATTTTCATCTTAGAAATTAATTTTATTTTATCAATTAGATTAGATTTATTTGTTGTAACAAATTATTTCTTATATTTATGTATTGTAATCCATCTATAAAATAAACACGTGAGATGAAAAAAAAATATATATATATATATATTCTATTTTGGCCTCATAATTCTCACAAACAATAGCAAATAGGCCGTCCGTCCATTCTTTTTCTTATGTTCTCGTCACTTCAAACATATTCGAAAAACAAAATTTGATTAATAACTTTTAAATTTTTTTTATTTATGTTTAGGCAAATTAACAGATTCTTAAGTTAAATAACACAAAAATCAATAAAACTGCATACAAATAGTTTCATTAAGTCTGGTAACTTTGTAAATTAAATAACAATGGTTGAAGATATTGTTAGGATATCACGTAATATTTGTTTAAATACTGATATTTTGTTTTGAAATTAAATTAAAACTCTTACGAGACAGTTTTACATATTAATTTCGAAAAATAGATCTGTAACCAAATTTAATTTATGAAAAATATTATTTTTAATATTAATTATGAATCAAATTTATTTATCTTATAAAATATAATCGTAAAACCATCAAACAAAAACTTAATAAACAATCTAGCAGTGGTGGATGGAATATATAACAACGTATGGCGTGCCAAAAAAATAAAACTAGTCGAAACAAATTGCCGCAGACATTAAAGACCCATGCGAGACACGTCAAGTGGATGATGACGTGGCGCATCTACATTGGCTTAGAGTCGCCCGACCGTACGGATAGATGTCGACGTGTAGCGAACATTGTACGGACATTTAGTTTTCTAACACTATACATTCAGCTGTGGTCCACCGCACTCGGTATTTTTTTCTAGCTGTCGTTTTCAGAGAAAATGATCCATAAAACCTCAATAATATACTTTTATTTGTTGTTATAGTATTAAAAATAAGATATTAATATATGATATTTGAGTAATAATTATTTCAAATTTAATAATAATATATGATATTTCAGTATCCAAATAAATGTAATAAGTGTTGATATTAATACAATTATTCTAATTTATTAGTACCATATTTTCTATTTTCTTATATCAATTTTCATCGATGAAAATATATGTGCGTCCAAAGAGTGCAATTTTGTTTTCACGTATATTTCGAATGTGCCAGACTATATATAAAGTTTACAAAAAATAAAAAATATTAATATATAACATAATATCTTACTTGTGGCAAAAATATGGATTGAAAGTCAAATTATATATATATATATATTGACACGAAAATATCGTGTGTATCTATATATATTGTCTATGAATGGTTCTGAAAAGCCCAAAGCATATTGCTTCAATTGATAACCCAAAAATAATATAAATAATTCCATAAAGTTTCCACTTATCTTTGCAAGTCATTCTCTCAATTGAATCTCTCTATCTATCTTGTCCATATTTAGTGCTTCTGCGCTGTGTTTACCAAAAGAAGAAAGGGATGAGGTTATAGTAACTTTCCTAAACCATCTGTATCGCTGTTCCCATGGTTGAGTCTTTGAAATCACTTCAAATCCATTTGGAAAAAATCAGCAACCGACACTTTCCATCACAATTTCTTGGAGATATACTAATCTAGGGTTTCTAATCTTGATCCATCTCATGTCTCCCTTTCCAGCTTATAAATCTTACAGATCTGAGAAACCCACGTAAAGTTTTGTCCGTTCTTTGCTATTTTTTGAGTCAGTCAACGCGATACCCTTTCTATATTTGGATTCCCACCTAGGTTCATGGATTTTCAGGCATTCTTTTGCTGTTTTCTTGGCAATTACCTCTAACCCTTTACGGATATCAGCTCATTCCTGGTCACAGATCTGAGAAACCCATGAAAATTCTTCTCCTTCTTCTGCTATTGTTGGAGTGAATCAAGTTCAACAACCCAAATTTGTGGCATTCCAGTTAGGTTTCCATATTCCACCACTCCCCCCTCTCCCTTTTAGTTTATCATAAACTCGAAAAACAGTTGATTGTCTGGTCTATGCTCCAATAATCCCGGAAATAATCAATCTTTGAAAGCATATATATACAGAAAATGGTGAGGGGAAAAACCCAAATGAAAAGGATCGAAAATGCGAGCAGCAGGCAAGTGACCTTCTCCAAGCGCAGGAGTGGGCTTTTGAAGAAGGCTTTTGAGCTCTCAGTTCTCTGTGATGCAGAAGTCGCACTTATAATCTTTTCACATTCTGGTAGACTCTATGAATTTTCAAGTTCCAGGTACAAATTTTTTATCACATTATTATTTTCTGATAAAAAAATAGAAAAAAATCTCCCTTTATTTTTNTATTCGTTTTAAAAAATTTGACCTGTTAGTGTGTATATATAAGCAGTGTTAGATAATAAGTTTCTGTACGTAGAATCCTGATTGACTTCATTTATTGGCACCTGCTTGGAGTAGTACTAAAATGGTTGACTTTTTTTTAGGCAAAAAAAAAAAAAAATTTATTCTCTGTTTGGAGGGTTTGGCAAAAGAAAAGAAAAGAAGATATTTCTACACATACAATGGAGAGTACTGTCCCAAAAATTTATATTTGAATCATTAAATTTCAAACTTATAGACTTCAAATGTATTTTTATAGATTTAGACTATAAATTTGAAGTCCACTCACACTTATTTATATAGCGTTTCATGTTAATTAGGATTGTTATAGCGTTTCTTGTTAATTAAGATTGATTAAGATGAATTTCAAATTCATTTAGATTGTTTGTGTAACTAACCTGTAAATAAAATAAATAAGATATTAATTAAAATTGTATTTATTGTTTCATTGTTAACAATAAAATTATAATCAAAATTATGGATTTCAATCCAAAATTAACGTAAATGATTAACAATATTTTAGTAGTTTGCATGATTTCATGTTAAAAATTTGCCATGATTAAAAGCCAAATGTGCTTAGGAAACTCAATCTTTTTTGCTGCCTGAGTAATTGACGCAGAAAAATTAAATTTTCTCATTCAAGTTTGGCAAAAATTTGTGTGAGACGGTCTCACGAGTCGTATTTTGTAAGACAGATATCTTATTTAGTCATCCATGAAAAAATATTACTTTTTATTATTAATATCGGTAGGATTGACCCATCTTACAGATAAAGATTAGTGAGACCATCTCACAAGACGTACTCTTAAAGTTTTTTCTGGCCAGGTGAAAACGTGCCCCCTCAGTTTTCATGGGAACAGATAAATAATTGAACTAAATCAATCATTGTAAGAATAGTGTGTATATATACATACATTTTGAATGTATATACATTTATTAATTTACACATTTACTTGTTTCATCGCGTCATATAATAGATCGGAATTAACTTGGAGGATTTCAGATGTTAGAGTTGAAATCCCATATTTGTACGTAAAAGTGAATATTCTGACGAAATCTTGTTATTTATTATATAAAAAAGAGTAAACATTTATTTTTGGGTAGATTTTAAAGTTAATACGCTGAGACTATTAACTATATATACTTTGATATTTTCTTTGTTCTTTATATAAGTTTCTTGAAATTATCTATCCCAAAACTCGAATTTTATTTTAGTATATCCCTATATGTATAAGCTGGAAAACTTAGAATATATCTTCAGATTAAACTACACTCGCAAGTTAATCGGACTTTAAACTGAAAAAACCGCATAAGACTAACTTAATCAAATATGTAGCCTAGGTTTTCCCCTCCTAATTTAAGGAAATAAACCTTTGAACTTCTTGCTTCGACACCATGTTTAAACAGATTATCCTAAGATTAAGCTCGAGTTTGTTAGACACAATACAATCAATAGTTTTATACAAATCCTTATTGTAATCAGTATTGTATAAAATGTTGAAGAACTCCTGTTACAAAGTTATTCTTCATAAATTATTCGTTTTCATGTTTATCATTTCCTTGTGCTTAAAATTTTGAACTATACGAGACACCATCTCGATCGGGGGAAGGATAAGACATTAAATGATTATATATCCATGTTTCGTCTAATGTTTGACTCAATGTCTCGTTATATATACGCCCACACACTATCAATCCTCAATGATGCATATCCATGTGTAATCAGTCAATCACATGTCTATTTGATATCCAGCACACATCTGTCTAATCTTATCTTGTTTGAGTGTTTTTTTAATGAGGACATTCACTTCACTAATTTCCTCCTAGCGTTAATGAGTTTAATGTCTGCTTGCAGTCTAATCTTCAAGAGAAGATGATGTATGGTAGAACAATATTCTAAATGATTATCGACGACATTCACTAGTAAAACATGTAGATCATTTTTTTAAAAATCATCATATTTTTACGAATCGAAGGAAAATTAAGCGTTGCGCACTTTCTGATTATTCACGAGGTTCCATTTTTTTCTAGAATCATATTTACTCACCAGTGGCACTCGAACATAAAATTTATGCCCTAGTCTCTAAAGCATATGTATTTTTTAATAATTTAGTAACATGAATTTTGTCTTAGGATTTTTTCTAAATGTAACAAGTCCTATAATCATAAAAAAAGGAAAGAAAATGTTATTTTTACAAATTGAACAAGAAAAGACTATAACTTACAAACCCTTGAGAAAATCTAAGTGTGTATGATCAAAAAATTAAAAAAAAAAAAAAATCTAAGTGTGTATTACATCTGGATTTTCCAATATTGATTCTGAGTGATTTCTCTTGGTATATATTCTATTTATTCTGCAACTCGTGTTGGCAGTCTGATGAGCAACACAATTGAACGGTATCAAAAGAATGCCAAGACTCTAGCCAACCTGAGAATAACTGAAGAAGTATATATGCAGGTAAGGATTCTTATTCATTGTTCATCTTTAGCTCATTATATAAGGTTGCATTTTAGATCAGAGGATTTTGAATTTGACGAGGTATTTGAAGGAAGAATTTGAAATGACTACACATTGAGATGAATTTTAAGTCCATTACATTAATGACCTAACAAATAACCAGCTAGTTTCTGATTTGAAATCTATTGTCAAACAAATTTACTCATATAAACCTATTGATTTGTTATTATGGATTTGAAATCCTTAGTTTGATCAAATCCATTAACGCAACAAAGAAAGGCTATAAAAACCGGACAAATTTTCAATCTTATACTTTTGTAAATTATTTTGAATCATTCCCTTGGTGATGGTCTAAATATATTTTGGCTGTCATTCGTCTAAAATATACTGATAAATATGATTTTTTTTCCTTTTTAATATTACAAAGAAACTACATGTACCAACAACCATTGCATAAAAATTGCTTCTTTTGTTTTTTTGTTTTTGTTTTTTTTTATCTTAGAGAAAAAATGCAATATTCTTAGCAAATCATACGTGCATTATAACTACAGAAGATACGTGTAAGATACAAGGATTATAAGTATCATCCAAGCATATATAAAAAGAGGTGAATGGTACAGGATCTTTCTTACATTTTTCCATATTATTGAATCCTAAGCAGAAACTGAAAGATGAGGCGGCTGATTCGTATAAGAAACTTGATCACCTTGAAGATGCTAAAAGGTATTCAGGAGCCACTCATCGGTTATATAATTAGGTTCAATACTTGACAAGCTGATGTTAACTCAGAATATGATTGCACAAATATTTGCAGAAAACTCTTGGGAGAAAATATAGATTCGTGTTCTATTAACGAGTTAGTACATGTGGAAGAACAGTTGGAAAAAAGTTTAAGCAAAATCAGGGCTAGGAAGGTGATCTCATTAATTTCATTGTGTATAAAATCCATATCCATTAGTAACAGTATCGATTTGTTTTCGTTTCATACCAATAATCAATTCGAGTTATCATTCATGTATTAGGCTATGGTAATCGGCTAGTACATATGCTATAATACATGTTTTTATATTCAATTACATTCAATGGTATGAACCATAATGTGACATACATAGTTGATTCAACTTCCTCTGCATTGATCATAGTTTATTATATGGATGAAATCTGGAATTCTATTTATCTGACATGAATATTATTTTTATTTGGCCAGAACGCTTTATTTCAAGAACAGATCCATCAGCTAAAACAACAGGTATAAACTGAGATCGAGGATCAATAATAATCGATTTCTTGGTGCTGCTTGATAATTGGCAACCCTAATTGTTTTATGTCGCAGGAGGCGAAGCATATGAAAGTAAACACTGATTTAAAGGAAAAGGTGGGTACTGAATCCATAAATTATTCTTTGGTTACTTGTGTTTATATAAAAGGAGGTGAAACTTTTTTTTTTCATTCCAAAAAAAACTCTTGTTTAGGTCAACAAAGCTAAAATCTTTCAGAATTTTCAACTCATAGGTTAAACCCGATTAAAGATATGCTACCCTCGGGGTAGTACCATGAGCGAGCATCCAAGGGCTCAATTTTTTTTGGGTGATATTCTCTCACACCTTTTTTTTTTTTTTATGGAATCACAAGATAAAATTTTTCGTTCTTACGGATAATACCCTCGTCGAAGCAATTATTCAACCGTTAAACCCATGACGGTAATTTTTTTATTTTTATTTTTAAATTACCATTTCAAATTAATCTGATTTGAAATTAACAAAAATATGAATATGTTTATCATAGCACTCCAAAATTGTCAAATGTTTTTAGAGATATTGTGCTTGAAAGGAGAAAGAGATATATTTAGCTTTTATTACATTTTATTGTAAATATCGGTAGGATTGACCTGTCTCACATATAAAGATTTGTGAGACCGTCTCACAAGACCTACTCCCTAAATTTTCGATACAATATCAGTATTTAACCAAATGTATTTAGAAAATTCAAAATATCATCATCTAAGTTCAAAATCTGTATGATTTTAGTCCTTTAATTAGTCGAGTTTTGTTTTAATGCAAAACGATGTGTTCTGTACATTTAGTCCAATTCCTGTCAAAGTGCTAAAACATAACATATGTCTGTATTATGATGAAAATCGTATTAAATTTGGTAAAAGCTAACTTGTTCTATTAAGACGAAATTTTAATCAAATAGAGGACCAAAAGTTCGTATAGAACAAATTAAATGGCCGAGTCTACAATTTTTCATGCACAAATTTGATGTGAAACTTGAGAAAGTGAATTACACATATATAATTGTGAGATGAGTTAACAAATTAACTTAAAAATGCATAAGCCAATATCAAGAGTGTATTTATCAAACAATATGTATTATTAGATATATATGTAGGATTTGTGTATATTTGATGTAGGACTAACTAGTGATTGAGGTGGACACTATGTTCTAATCTCTTGTTATTTTTGTGATAGTGTGAGATGTTGGCGATGTCCAGCGTCCCCATAAGCCAACCATTATCGCCAGATATGGAGGTGGAGACGGGGTTGTTTATCGGACCGCCGAAAACGAAGGTGGCTCATGTTTAGTTTTAAAGGCCAGCTATTTTATTACATAATGTATATCTTGTTGGGTCAATTTCAGTTATCTGAGCTTATATGTGCATTATTATGTGATGTGGGTTTTAAAGTGAAGCCAAAAACTTAAAGTAATTGGTTAATATATATATCCGATAGGTTGTGGACATTTAATATGTAAAGACAAAATTATAATTTATTTTTATAAGATGAGCTAAAACAGAAATATCAGAAAGTAATGTTATACACTATTTATAAATTGGTTATGTTCTCCGGATCGCGCGTTATCACGTTCTCTATTCTTTACTCTTATTATAGAAAATATTCTAAAGAGAAAACAAGAGGATTCTCTCAAAGACGAACACATAGATCTGGATGATCAAGACTCGTTATAAGGAATTAAGGATTATGGCTTCAGGTACACTTTGACTTAAGATTTTCAGTTTAATTTTTAATGATTTGACATGATGGATTTTGTATTTATATTGATTTTCTCCAACAAGTGGTGTCAGAGCCATTATGTTGAATACTTGATATTTTGGTTAAAATGTATGCATGATGTTGGCTTCATATATGTAAAAGAAAATTTTGTTTGAAATTTTTTTTATCATTCCTTCAATTGTGAAAAATATTTTGATTGAAAACAATAATGCATGTAGTTACAATTCAGTTTCGGTAAAGAGATTTTGGTTGAAACTTTTAAAAATTTAGTATGAATATATCGAGTTTCCGTCCAGTTTTTTTTATAAAAAAGTTAATAGAGAAAAATCGAAATTTTGGATAAACTTATCGCCAAAATCGACCTAAAGCACATCATAGATGAGCCCATCAGTATTGAGCGTGCATGGCCGCAATTTCAATGCTCCCCACGCGCTACTTATTGTAAAAAAAGATAAATTACGGTTCAAGTTATTCGGTTCAGTTTAAAATTTTAATTATTAATATAATGATAAGATTATATATATTTTAAAATTTATCGATTAAAACAAAATATCGTCAAAATAATATCATTTATGGAGATTAATTTTATTTAAAAATATAAAAAGATTTTGGCATATATAATCCTTATGGATATTGTTTGGCCCAAAACAAGTTTAATATTTAATATAATTATATATGCGTTTGTAGTGGTTAACAAGAGATAATTGATCGGTTTTTCATATAAATACAAATCGACCATAAGGAAGGTTGTTATTTGACATAATAGTTACTGTCAGTGTTTGATTGTTGCGTCGGGATATCACTTATAAGTTAATCTTTGTCCAAAGATAAAAAATTAATGGAGTGCTCGATATTCTGTTATGAGGTTTACGTTAAGTTATTTGAATTTATTGATTATTTTACTTGGATATTTTGATTGTGCATGTATATTATTTTCAAAAGGACTCTGAATTATGAAAGGATAACCACTGCCACGTGTGTGGTTAGGACTCCAGTTGTAGCTTCGACTGCATCGGTCGAGTTGATGGAGAATAGCGAAGCTTTCGACTACGTGACTACACAATGAGCCCATATAGCAACTACTTCGTATTCGTCTCGTTTTATGAAAATGATTAACTCAAGTTGCTATAGAAGTCCATTGTAACCCATTATATGCTAAGCATCAAGCAAGCAAACTTTGAATTCAAAGCCACCTAAATTTGAATTCAAAGAACACCATTTTTGAATTATAAACAAATGTGTTGATTAGTAAAAAATTATTAGGTTTGATTATGTAAGCAATGATGTTTTAATTTTTGTTTTTTTTCCCTAAACTTCACCTATAAATACCGATTCATTCTTCGTTTCAAAATCACACAAAAAACACAAAATCCTCTCATCTACAATCATAAGTGTGGATGTGAGACAAATGATTTAGTGTGAGATTTCTTATGGAATGTTTATCATTGGAAGGAATATGATTAGTGGAGAGAAAGTGAGTTTTAAAATCAGAGTGTTCTGAGTGAAATACTTTGTATTCTCAATTCTCTTGTCTTCTTTGTTATTAATAAAGAAGTGATCTTCTTGAGAGGTTTAAAGTGGACGTAGTCCAATCTTGGGGTGAACCACTGTAAATATTAGTGTTCATGTTATTCATTGTTGATATCACTTATGATGTTCCGCTGCGATGTTACCTCGTTTATTTCCCTGACATCCCAATATTATAAACTCATTTTAAATCTTTAATTTTTAAGATGTGGTACAAGAAGTATCACAGTTTTAACATACGTCCTACGGGCTTTGGGGTTATGTTTTTATTGAGCTATACTCAGGAATTGTAATTAACCAGGAATTAATGAGAAACAACTGAAGGAATGCGGTAAGGCACTTCCTTACCTAGAGCCACGAGTTACACAGCTATGGAGCTACGCTACTATGATACATCACCTTGAATCATGTTTTCATCTCTGAAAGTCTCACTTTCAATTGAATCAACTATCCAAAAATTTCTATAACATACTCACTCTGTACTCAACCAAATCTAAATAAAATGTGCTCCCACTTGATCCGAAGTACATAGTATTTTCATCATCAGTAATTAAATTCCATCTCTGACTATCCAATTATATTATTCGTTGCTCTCATCATCGAGAGATGGCATTTTCATCTACGGAATGTCATTATTATAAATTAATTATATAAAAAATTTTAATAACAGTTATGTTATTCAATGATGTAAAGTAAAATGAATATTGAAAACAATGATCAATAAATGGGCCGAAATACCTGCAGAATGTTCTGTATATTATACCAAGTGAATCGGGAGTAACATTAGACACAGTGAAGGTGGATTCATCGGGAGATGTCATGGATGCAATCTCATATCTTCGTTGTTGATAGTTTGATCAGCGCCATGCATGAAAGATATTATTGCATTCGTTCTTCTGTCATTGTCTGTCTTCTTATTCATTGAAGCATTGTGCTTAATTGACGTCTTTGATTGTTGTTCGGATTAACATCAATTGTAGCACGTGGAAGAGAAAAAGTCATTGTTACTACATGCAATAGTCTTTTATATATGTATTATTTCGACCAAAAAATTAAAATGTCATGGTTGAAGATATCACTGGAGGAGAGAACTGGACCGAAACTGGACTCCTGGCATATCAGTTCTCACGTTAATAACAAATAATCAACCAAAAGATTGATGATAATTGTACATAACTAAAATATTGATAAAAAATAAAATAAAATAGAAAATCCAAAACAATGGGGGAAGAGTGGGTGGAAGTTTCAAAAGAAATTGTGGGGAGAAAACAACATAAATTGTGGATGGGAATTTAAAAGCAATCGGGTGTGACAAATTCGATATTGACGAAGAATCCAGTGAAAGAATAAAAAGGTAACCCAATTAAGAAGAATATTTAACAAAAACATATATTCAAAGAATTAAATGCCCATTTCCAAGAATATGTCTCCGATCTTCAGTTCAACTCCGCACTTTTCTCTGCTGAATGACATGTATTAGTTAAAAATAATCTATGTCATTCAATATATTGAATATCTATAGATAAATATCAATCATTCATCTATGTATATCGAAAATCATTCAATATTTCAGAGAAAAGACATACTGTATGTTTTCCGTAATCAATGGAAGTTGACATTACAACCATAAGTCATTCCAGCTTGCCAGTTAGCAGGTGCAACATTGTATGCGACCACTGTTTCATGGTTAGTGTAAGAAGTAATCTTGAAAGAAAGAGCTTGGCCTCCAAGCGTTGCGAATGCTTGATACGAAGCTCCCCAGTTATGGCTCATGCTTATCCAACCTGTCTTGGTCCCCTTCACCCACATGGTCGATACATCCCCACCCCCGCCAACGTTCATGACGTACACCAGCGGCCAGTACCCGTTGCCCTGGAAGTTGAATCGTAGGCCCGCGGTTCGAATACATGGTACCCTGCAATGAGGCAGGGGGAGTGCTATTAATATATATTTCAAAAAATTGTTATCATCGTTGGTTAATTATCATAAACCGGATGGGTTTTCTTCTTCTTCAAACAATCCATGCATTTGTCTTAACGCCTGTATTTTTTTTAGTTTGATTATTTCATAAAAACAATATGTTTATGAAAATTTGAGAGTTCTTGAGAACAAAAAGTGAAAAAAATCTATTATATATATATACCTGCGGAACATGACGGGTACAATGCCGGCCTGCATCTGGGCAATCTTGGTGAAAGCAGACCTAGACATGTCGAAATGCGTGCGTGGCGGGTTGCACCAGCCGCCATTGTTGGAGTCCTGAGCCCAATTTGGAGGGCAGAGGTTGGTGGCCGTGACCGCGATGGAGCCTTTGGTGCACCACTTGGAGTTGGAGCATTGAAGCTGGAAACACTGCCCACAGCCGTAACCGTTGTTGAACATCACTGTGCTCAATGCCGCCGTGTTCGCCCCGTATCCGCTGCTATACACGTTTCCATATCCACAAGCTCCGCCTAGGTAGATCAAAACCAGTATGGCCGGTTAATGAATCAAACAAAAACATGACTGAATCATCTATATCGAATTCTATATATGACACGATTATTTGTACAGCATAGTTAATAAGATACAGCGAATGAGATGATATTTATGTAACATCTGAAGTACTCACCCATTCCATTTCCCGAATCATCACCATAGAATGTTGCAAAGGCATTACGCCATGCACTAGGTTGAAACCGGGGTGTCGAATATCCCGCAGATGTTGCTTCGCGAATGAAAGCCAACACCAAGAAGAAGCTAGCAAGGTTCCATGAATGCAGCAAAGAACCCATGATCACGTTCTTCACCTTAATCTTTTGTTGTTGTAGGATACTAAATGATACGGTGCCAAATTCACTTGAAAATGTGATATTTATATTAATTCAGGGTTGTTTAATGAAGAATATAACCACCTTCGTGACCTTCACGAATAATTTATATTTCTATGTGCCGACAACTTAGTATATGCATCCCCATTCCCCCATATATATATTACAATTTGTTAATAATTCATAGAGTCGATGTTGAAACGTGCACGCAGGTAATTTGGGGGGTCGGCCAAACATTTTCTCTATTTAATTAATTTACTTTTTTATTTAAATGTGCAAGGAATCCATCGAGTGTATTATATAAAATTAGTCCGATTATGTGAAAACAAATTAAAATTGCTCCCCGACCAGTATCTATTTATCTATGTAAACCTATATGAATTTTCAGATTTAGAATCAATAATTTCGAACATTATCTATGTTGGTCATAAATATCCAATTTTTTTTTAAAAAAAACATATTTTTGGTATGGTTCCAGTCCAAATTAGTTGTGCAATCGAGTCGAGTCAAGGCCGAATATCACACTACTCTAGCTCGACTCAAAAAAAAAATTGAAGTACTCGAATTCGAGCTCGACTCAATCGAGTATTAATTTTAAAGATCGAGTTCGACTTGATAACGTGTCGAGTTACTGAAGCTCGAAAATATATAGCTAGCTACTCGACCAGATTCACTAATTACTTGAACTCGATTCGAGCTCGATCATATTGAGCTCGAGTCAAGCTATTTGCGAGTCGCTCAAGTTGTATATAGCTCTAGTCCAAACTATGATCATACATAGACATGTTACCGGATCGGAATCGGTTGTGGATTGCAGGATAATGAGACAAGAACAATCTGGTTTGATATCGGATTAAATCGATTTCAGATTTACTGGATTGAGAATGTAACCCAATCCAAAATCGAAATTGAATTAAGCAGGATTGGAATCGGATTGGACTAGATTGAGACTAAATTGAATTTAAAAAACCATTATAAATCTGAAAACTTAGATATAATTCTAATATCAATTCATAATTTATTTATTAATTATCTATATATATAGATAAAAATAGTACTATGAAACCAGTCATGAACTAGTTTCGGTACCCGATTCAAACGAATCGGATTAAAATACTATTAATGTTGATCTTGATTCAACCCGGAACCAATTATATTTGTTCCGCATTGAACCGGATTAAACCAAACCAAATTCAAATCAATTCTGGATTGATTCAATCCATTAACCATGTATAATCATAAGGATCAATAATATTCATGGATAGTGATCGGTGATTAAGTCTTTGTACTAACATTAATTACCGTATAAACATATCATAAAGAAATTGATCGAGACCGTAATTTTAGCCTTATTTTTAGAATTCCATAAAAGAATCATTTCCTCTCAAAACATGTGTTCCCTCACTGTCTCATGTACAACATGATAAGATAAGTAAGCATCGCTTTTTAGCTAAATTTTTCATGGCTTCTTCAAAATACTCTGTTACTGTATATTTTAAGGTTGTAATATAATTTCCTTAATCAATTTTCAAAGGACTTGATAAACAATGCATTCATTCATATTGTTGCAAACTTCATACGTAGTAACTCTCTCTTATTTGTCACTTGTCGTTCTTAAGTTTCACTAGTTTCTGCCTTGACCTAACATAAAATAACAAATATAAAGGAAACGATGAATAAATAAACACACTGACTTCTTATTGATTCTTGTTACATATGTATTCATACTCATGTTCCAACAACTTATTCCCAGTAGCTACAAACTGATTTGCTCAAATGCTCGTCAAGCACCACCCCGAAACTCTACATGGTATCGGTAGCATTGTTCGCAATGGAACAAAACAAGTTGCTACTGTCTAGCAACCGAAACACACTTCAAAGTACTAGTGGACATCATTCAAGATTGATTTCTGTCTTTAAAGGTTTATCGGAGAAGAAAGCTTCTAAGTTGCTCATAATCAACTCCTGCAGAGCAGCAAAAGATTCGGGAGTCAGAACGGCCTGATGCGGAGATAAGACAACACTATCCAACATGAATAACTCGTTGGGAACTTGAGGTTCGTGCTCAAACACATCAAGACCAGCACCACCAATGTCACCTCTCACCAAGAACCCAACCAGTTCTTTCTCATCCACCAGTGACCCACGTCCAATATTAATAATTATACTGGTTTTTCCAAGAGCAGTCATTACATCCTTATTAACAATATGGTATGTTTCGTTAGTCAATGCACAGCAAAGAATTAATATATCGCTGTTTGATGCAAGGTCGAGAATGTTTTCGTAATAAGTATATGAAACACGAGGATTCATTTTCCTTGATTTATATGATATGCGGCAGCCAAATGCTTCGAGCCTTTTAGCAACTCTCGAACCGATGCTGCCTAGCCCCACAATCCCTACACGTTTCCCACTCACCTAAAGAAGTACATAATAATCACGTCAATATATTTATGAGTTACTGTAGATGTACTACTGGTTGGTTCACATTAAAAAAACAAAAAAACAAAAAAAAAAAAAGAGAAAGAAAGACACTATAAGATCACATTCAAGCGTAGCCCAAAAATTTGATGAAACCTCCATTTTATTAAATGGCAGACCGCAGATATAAGTTATCCAACTACTTTCTAATGGTCATTTCAATGTTATATCCAATGAAAATACACCATGCATTTTCAGATAACTTAGGCTGTGAAAAATTATATATTTTTACGGTCGCATTTCATCACATATTTCCTTGTCCTAATAACTTACATATCATTTTTCAAATCCAGAACATAGCTTTAATCTTTGCGCCAACCAAAAGCACGATGTTTATGGTGAATAATTACTGGGAAATTCTATGTTCCACCGGATGAGTTTCAGCAGGTTGATATAATCATTTATTTGGGATGGGACCTCATTCCTCAATGTAGCATAGAATTCTCGCTAATTACTTGTTAGTGTTGGCTGCATAGAATGAAGTAGCCCACTGTGGCAGCAGTAAATTGAAGACTTTTGGTCAATAGCTAATAGGAATTGACTTCCCTTAGGAGAAATATTAGTTCTGAAAAGAATTTCACAGTACAAATATAAGAAAAGAAAGTTGATCCACATGAAGTAGGTAGGTGATTTAACCTTGGAAGCCAGAGCATATTCTTTCCCAGGCCCCCACGACGAGGCGCGAAGAAACCGGTCCGCCGCAGAGACTCTGCGTAGAACATCAATCACGAGGCCAACGGCGTAATCTGCAACATCATCGGAGAAGGCGTCACCGGCGCTCGTGACACGGATGCCGCGGCGGCGGCAGGCGACGAGGTCGAAGTGGTTGAGTCCCGCGCTGGTTCCCACCAAGCATTCGACGGCAGGGTAGCGGTCGAGGTCTTCAGAGGCAACTGGGGTGGGACCCACGCAGATCATGACGCGCGCGGATTTGGAGAGGGTGGAGAATGATGGGTGGGACGGGTCAGCAAACGGATCGAGGACGGTGAAATCGGTGTTGAGTGAGGAGAGGAAGGATAATTTGAAAGTGGGAAATCGGTGGAGGAGAAGCAGGCGCGACGGCTGTGGGGATTCACTCAGGTTATCAGGAGCAGCGGCAGCCATGTTTGATCTGGGGAACACTTATCGATCTTGTCTATANATTTTTCTAAAACGTAAAATTGTAATATATTCCAATATTTTGAATTATATTAATTATAACATTATAATTATACTAGTACAACAATTATTTATATAACTGTTATTATTGTTATCCCAAAATTAAAAATAAGACAATTACAAATTTTTTTTATACTGAACCTAACTTTTCAAAAGTGGTTTTATGGAATTTGTGAAAAAATCATCGAAGAATATTAATATTTGAAATAAATGAAAAATATTATCAGAAATATTACAAAAACAAAATAATTTCAAGATTAAAAAATATATAATAAATATCTTACACGTAAATTAGAAAAAAAAAAAAACAAACTACAAAGGAAAAATAAATGTTGAAACCGTGACAATTTAAAAGTTGTTTGTTGCTTGAAGAACTAATAAAACAATTTTCCCTGCAGTTCTAAATTATATACCACGATATTGAAAAAATCAAAACAAATAATTGAAAAAAAAATTTATTTCAATAATAAGTTAAATATATAATTACATGTACGTACGTAAATTAGAACAAAAAAGAACCAACACTACTTCAGAAGAACATTGAATGAATTAAGGCTCCGCAATTTATAGCACAAAAGGCGTAACATTTATAGCAGAAAAGAGCAACACCATGCGAAGAGAATGAACTAATTAGGCTCGGCAATGCACAAAAGTCGTAGTATTTACGTAGCAAAAAAAAAGTACTATATTTCAGCTTTCCCCGGATTGTTTACTTTCACAATTGATTCAAAAGTGCTATATTTTTATATATATTTAATATTTATTTTTTTTATATTATTTTAAGAAAACTCCAGTTCTTAATATAGTCAATTATTTTTCCTTAGAATTAATAAATTAAAAATTAAAATTATTAATGTTAATTGTTTCATTAATTAAATTGATCAAATAATTACGAATTTGATATCTAATTTAGCAATGAATTATAGAAATAAAAATTAGTTGACGGCCACTGTAATAATCAAACGAATAATCAATAATAATATTGAAAAACAGGAAAACAAATAATCACAGATTGGAATTATAGAAATAAAAATTAGTTGACCACTGTAATAATCAAACGAATAATCAATAATAATATTGAAAAACAGGAAAACAAATAATCACAGATTGTAACAATCTGACAATTATAGAAACATAGCCTCTGAACCTGTTTCTGAACCCAGAACGGAAATTCCAGTCTCCCTATCCACATAAGGCAGTAAGAGCATGACATGTAGCAATGAGATATGAGCTTCCGAACTAGGGATGCAAATGAACCAAACCGTTTGTGAGTTATTCGAAGCTCGATTCGATAAAAGCTCGTTTAATGAGACTCGTTAAGATAAACAAACCAAACTCAAGCTTTACAGTATTCGGCTCGTTAGCTCGTGAACGTGTTCGTTGGTAAGTTCATGAGTAATCTTTTAGATGAAAAAATAATAGTTTTGATATTTGATTTATTGATTTTGCATATTATTTATGAAATATATAGAAAAATCTATTAAATTTATTTATTATAATAAATTTACAAATTTTAATAAGAATAATATATTTTTCTTAAATATATAATTTACTTTTTAATTAATTTAATGAAAATTTAAATGTATAATTCATATTTATTAAGCTTGTTTAGGTTCGATAAAGGCTTGAATAAGCTCGTGAGCCATGCATATATTCGTAAAATAAAGCTCGAGCTCGAGCTCGGCTCGATTATAAACGAACCAAGCTCAAACATTCAAGAGTTCGGCTCGGCTCGACTCGATTACATCCCTATTCCGAACCCACTTTGGAGCTTCCGAACTACCTTGTCGGAAGAAACACAACCTAACCAATGAAAGATCAACATGTAGCGGATAAGCTGGTTCGGACCTTTTGAACTCCCCAGATTATAGTCTATAAATAGGCGTCAAGATCATTCTAAATCATGCACCATTTTTTTCATCTCTCTCAGTTCATAAGTAGTGTTTTACTAACTTCTCTATTATAGTCGCGAAGCCATTTCAGAGCAAGCGACAACTCCAGGATCAGTCGGTGAGTTAGCATCACAAATAGCTAACGACGGACGAAAGTATAAACCTAAACACTTTTATAGTATTCTGAAAGTTTAATATTGAGCATGGTTTAGTGTTAGTTGTCCCACATCGGTTGGATGAAGGTTCTTTGTTCATGCGGAATGAACTAGAACACTGTGGACAAGTCATGAAAATTCTAGGTTCTCGCGGAACCTAGAACATTGTGGATGGAACATGTGTAAGCCCATGGACCTATCTCTTTTGGGTCCTGCAATCACAGCTTTCATGATAGTCTATGGAACATTACTCATAGAATTCTCACACCTGGCTGTGGAGTACGTGCCTCCCCAATCTCAAACCCAAGACTTCTGTCCAGGTCATAAGTACTTGGATTAAAGAGAACTGATATCAATTGAGCTAATTCTCTTTAATCCAAGTACTTATGGCCTGGACAGAAGTCTTGGGTTCAAGACTGAGGAGACACATACTCCACAGTCAGGTGTGGAGAGTTCTGTGTGTAAAGTTCCATGGGCTATTGAAACGTCTACTCGTTTTAAAATACGGAAATATATATATATATTTTTATTTTATAAAGCTCATATTTTCGAAATAAAATTTAAAGTAATCATATTTATTTTAACATAAAAATAGTGCGGTTTAAAATAATCAAACTAATTCAAAATCATACGTAAACATAAACGAATAAAATCATAAAATCATCATCGTAAGAAAATGTTCATCTCCTCTCAATTTCATAAATCATAATGCGGAAAACTTGTGGTCCTCGGGTCATGTCACTGCACCAGGACTGCCTACTCAGAGTTCGGCACCTCCAGTCTCCTCATCATGAAGCTCACCTGCATCACACACGTCTAGTGAGTCTAAAGACTCAGCATACCTGTACCAGAAATAACAAGTATATATACAGGTACACAACAGTGAAAAATATCATACTCAACATATCTTTCATGAACTTAAAAACATTAACATAAACGTGTCGTGTAAAATCATATCGTGTCAAACCATGTCATCTCATATCATGTCATCTCATATCATCATATACGTGTCAAAACAGCTCATCTTGTCATCATAAACTTAAAATTGACCCGAAGCTTACCAAACTCATTATTAGACGTAAACTCGAGCCCAATACCAAACTTCACCGATTCGTTTTAAAACTTGGACCGAGGTCTCGGTTTTAACCCGAATCGCACCAAAACTTTCCTAACTTTTTAACGTACCTTAAAAACACTTAAAAGGTCCTAAAATTCTAATATTAGGCCTAAAGACCCTCGGCTAAATTTTCAGCCTTATCCACAACTCACGGCCATCTTCTAAACCAAGCCAAACTTACCACACATGCCCCCAATTCTTTAAACATTCGGTCCTCCCTTATACTCCACCTGTCCAGCACTTAAGGCACACTATTAGGACCCTAATGAACCTTCTAAACCAAGCCAAACCAACACATAAGGCCGCTGCACCAGCCACGTTCAGACACCAACCGAAATTAACACCTCTATCTCCATTAACGCTATGCATCCAAGGCCCAAGGGTCGAGCTTCTCCTTCAAACAAACACCCATGACTCATCTCTACCATCTTACTAGACTCTACAAGGTCTGAAACCCAGCTTAGATCGAACCCATGACTCATCTCTACCATCTTACTAGACTCAATAAAATTTGTTTTCTGTTAAAAATTAAAATTTTGCGGGTAAAAATACCCAAAAATTCCCATTTTTGAAGAATACCTTNTCAACCCATCGGCCTATGCACACAATGAGCCTTACTCGACCAAGGCTAGCCTCTAACCCTTAAGCCCTTTAATTCTTGATATTTCAGCCTCCTTTGCAACCGAAACCCCGCAGCCCCTTGCACGGTACATGAAAAACGTGAGTGGAAAACAAAGAATGCATGTATTTGACAAGAACAAACGGAAAACTTCCCTGGTATGGCTGGATCGAGATATACACACGCATATAACACATCACAGTATTTATAAGACGTAAATGATGCAGAAATAAGGGTACGGGGCGTGCCTTAACGATTGAAGAACAAGAACGATGCAATGGAGACCCGGATGAAGCTTTTCTTTTGCAAACCAAGGGGAAACGAAATCTTCAGCTGCTGTTCTCTGAAACCGAGGGTGGGGAATGCTGAATGGTGAGGGAATCTGAATGGAGAGGGACATATAATAGCTGTGGGGGGTTACGTGAGGTTAAGGGATTTAATTAGACTTAATGAGATTGCAATTACAAAGTTTAATGGGCTCTAACCTTGATAATTTAAGGTTTAAAAGGATATTTAAGTCCGATGAGCCTAAAAGTTGACCCGTTAAATTCAAACACATTCTTGAAAATATTTCGGGTTGAAAAGATCTTGAAAATATTAGCCGAACTCTCAAAAAAATCCCCTAATTCAATAAAATTTGTTTTCTGTTAAAAATTAAAATTTTGCGTGTAAAAATACCCAAAAATTCCCATTTTTGAAGAATACCTTTAAAAACGTTTTAAATTAATTTATAAAAATAAATAATGTAATTAAAGTAATTTTCCTTCAATTTATCCGGTCTTCGATCCTCGTTCGAGCGTGAAATGCATTTAAAAACCCTAATGTATGAACTTTTAAAATTTCGTGAATTAAATCCTATCATGCATGAATTTTGCATAAAATACATAAAGATAATTAAACACAAAATTTAAATAAAAATCATATATTGCATGCACTTTTAAAATTTTTATGAATTACTATCACGCAATAATTATGCATAAAATGCATAAAAATAATTAAACGTAAATTAATAAAATAAACATACATTTTATTCTTTAAAAGAATTTAATAAAATAAAA
>NC_133312.1:4013615-4015108 GCF_012295235.1 Primulina huaijiensis | reverse complement strand
TCTTAATTCTGCTTTGTTATAGTCGCAAAGGCGGAGTCGAGGGACAAAGGCCACTTGTGTACTTAGAATGGCTAAGTTTGTGGCATATTATATCAAAACTTTTATTTATTGAATTGTTGTAATAACATGTATTTGAATTCGAAATCAATATATGTGATTTAATAACCGACAAGAAACTAACTTTCAAAGTCGGAATTGAATAATGTTATGATTTCAATTTTATATAAATTTTCAAAGTTTCAAAACAATTCTGGAACTTGAAAATTTTATTGTAAATGAATAGATGTATATTAATGATTGTATAACAATAAGTTATTAGGATTTATAATGCGATATAATTATCTTAATAATTAAAGGTTAAATTGAATAGCGTACGTAGAAAGAATTGATACATTCAAATACGCTATTAGAATTGCATTTGAATGAATAGATTGATTTTTTGTATTGAAATCCTAATATCAGATAGAGCTACAGTGAACTGAGGACGAAGAATTGAGGTATGTTACGAACGAGTAACATACGACAGATATCTGTGTCATATGACATATGATTGATTGATTTGACTGAAAATATATGTGTCTATATGTCTTATTTAATTTATTAATTTGATGTAGCATACATTACATTCATGATTGGTAGATCGGTGTATAAAATAAATATTTTGTTAACACACATCATTTATACATACATCGATATATGATATGTATGTTGAGCTATGATCTTTGGATACATTTATATCATTGTATTTTGATTATGGGTTTTTGAGCACGATGCTATGTTTGGCATCATGTGGCTCATAAAAACATAGTCATTCGTGGCCCCTATGATTGATTGGTTGAAATTTGAGATTTGCTTACGCTATCATACGGATATTCTTTTTTACTTGATTGAAGTCGGTGTGCCAACTCGAACATTGATTTGATATCACTCCGATCATCCAAATTTTTTGGTAAAGCTAGAGATGTGTAATCGATTGGTTTGATTTTGTTTTGGTAAATTTTGTTTCGATTTTCCGTTCTCTGGGTTTCCAAATCCCTGATTCGGAAACCAAACCATTATATTTCGGTTCGGTTTGATTTTCTTTTATTATCATTTGGTTAATTCGGTTCGATTTATATAGTCTGAATAATAAATTAAGTGTTATGTTGTACTAATGAATTGCTAGTAAAAATTTGAGTATTCTTTTGAAATCTCTAAAAATATCAGTGATTTGATAATCAAATAAAATTTAAAAAAAATAATAACATAATTAATTATAATAAAATTATTAAAATATATGGGTAAATATCACCAATTTAACTATTTTAACATATCATCATTTATATACATAAAAAATAATTATTTAAATATATAATATATATATATAAACTGTTGTTCGGTTTTTAAGGACTCTTAATTTTAAAAACAGAAAACCGAACCATAAAACCAAAATCAGAACCGACCGAAAAACATTTTAAATGGAACTATATAACCAAAATTAACGGGTCATTCGT